>NW_005187836.1:177276-188852 GCF_000239375.1 Pundamilia nyererei | reverse complement strand
GAAACATGGGTGTCCAGTCGTGTACACACCGGAAACTCATTTTGACTCAGAGGTCTGGAGCCTGGCGGTTGTTGAGGCGAGAAAACCGTGTTTACCTTTTAGACATGAAAGTGTCAGCTGGACATCACCTTCCCACATTTTCATGATCCGTGTCCACTTCCCTCGCAATATTAAAATAAAAATAATAAAAATCGGGCAAAAAGCTGTAAAGCCTTTATGTCTTTACTCAGCTGAGTAACAGTGTGATTTATCAAGACAAAACAAGGTGTTGTTCTATTTAGGATTATCATTCAGTAGAACTTCTGTGTTTGAACTCCTGTTTGAACTGTAACAGCTGTAACAGTCAGCAGTCGCCTCATTGTTCTGACACACACATAAAAAATTTTGCTTCCCTTCCCCCTTACTTCCCCAGGTTTTGGGTTAACTTTTGCAATTTTTTCCCTTTTCAAACCCCCCCGTTCCTTCTTAAAATTTTCCCCTTTCTTAACCACTTAATTGCATTTTTGCCTTTTTTTTTTGATTGGTCGACATGGTACTTTTTTCGACCAATAGGAAAGGGTGGGGTTTTTTGGTTTTGTTTTTGCTCACAGGCGGAGAGCGCTTTCAAGCGTTTTCCTTATAAAACGCCGTTTTTACCGTTTCTTCCCGCAGTAAATATAAACAACGATAGTATTCAGGAAGAAAACCGAACATTGCAGATATTTTTATCATAACTCTGGTTTTACGTGGCCTATCAACACAATTTAAAAACTTATATAAAGTCCATCTCCAATGGTTGTACACGTTGTGTGGCTTCACTCCACATCAGCCACGCCGCTTTGCTAGCTAAAGCACCGGTGTCAGCACATAAGGACGCTGTCATAGTCTGTCAACGACATTGATTAGCTGCGTATATACGAATGTGAATCGCATTATTGGCTGGACTATGGGATAAGGTGGCATCGTTCTAATCCCATAGGGGAGCAGCCAGTCACTTCCTGACTAACACTACAAAACAGAATTGTTAAAGTTTTAATTTTAATTTCAATTCAGGTTAGATTTTATTTTTTGTGCGCAACGCAGATTTTCTGTGTGCAGAGACCGTGCCAGCAGTGCGCAATTGCGCACGTGCGCAGCTTAGAGGGAACATTGCTCCTAAGCCTTCTGAACCTACGCCATGTATGTGCAATGACCTTAGTTAGACCTTTGCTTACTGCTATATTGCTCTTTTAACTACACTATTCATTGATGCAGTAACAGTAAGTAAAACATTAACTCAACCAAATTAAAATAAATAATGATGATGATGTTGAAATTAGCCTTCTTACAGTGGCAGTCACTGGAAAACAACACTCATAATGTCTTTAATGTTTTTGTTTTGTAATGAAGCATGACCAGGATTTATCTGATTCTGCCTGAAGAGAGTAAAGCACACTTGGGAATCATATGGCATGAAAAATATTGTTTTCTTAACCTTGAAGTAAAATTTGCAGATAAAGGTTTTTTATTATTTATTCATTTTGGTTTGTTTAAAATCATTTTTGGAACTGTATCTAAAGTCAAAAAATGAATGAGGTAAGATTTTAAAACCTGGAATTAAAAAAGGCAAGCAGTAACAAGTCATAGTAGCTGGAAACAATCACCTCAGATAAACCATCTTTTATTTATTTTTTTTACTATTACTATTTGCTACAAAAAGACATGTCCTAAATTTGTAGACGACTTTAAATGTAAGAGATTACTGAAACCACAGTTGTGCAGTTGTAGGCCTACACCTCATGCTCACATGTTGCACTGCAAGGAGGGGGGTGGGGGTGAGGAAGTGGGGGTGGTGAGCAGCTCTATATCATCCACCTGCCCTGTCTAAAATTCACTTGTTGCCTCACAAACACAAATTATCCTTGCACCTTTGTCCTGTGCTTATGTTTCTCTCTGTCTACAAGAAGCTGAAGGAACAAATGAAGGAGCAGGAGCAGCAGGGCTACTGGCAGGAGAAGGGCCGATGGGTGGGTTACGAGGAGAGCTTTGACCCTCAAGCGCAGGTGTGGGTGCCCACTCCCATCTCTTGCCTCACCTTCAGGAGCCTTATCCAGCTCAGACACACCATGAGCCCAGGTCAGTGAGCAAAACATGAGCATTTACAGTTTTTTTTTTTACACTATTTAGAATTATTTTCAATTTTCTGAAGTGCTTTACTTTTATAGGATTTAAAGGTACTGATATTTTATGTAAATCCATGCTGTGTCACACTCCCTGTTACAGTGTGATCAAAGGAAAACTGTGCTGCAGTCTATACTTATATTCCAGTTTACTAAATGCTTTGCTGATTTAGATTGTTGTTGCAAAATATCATTATCAAAAAAGCTATTTTAGATTAGCATCTGTAAAATTCAGTCTTAGCCAACCTGACACATATAGCTTTAGTTCTAGTGCTTCTTTAGTGGCTTTTACTTCTAAAGTCCCTTCTTAAACCACAGCAGCAGTTCTTTCCCTTTTATTGAACATGACCACATATGTTTCTAAATTGTGTTTGCCAAGGTGTGACCATTTTAGACTGTGAGGAGAAGACCCTGGATACCATCACAGAGAAGATGGTCAGTGAGATGGTTAACAAGAAGGAAATCAGGTCAGGAGATCGGGAAGGAGTGCTGAACTCTCTGCTGCAAAACCGCAGGTATCGTCTGAGACACCATCCACAAATACAAACACAAATACAAATGAAATACACTCGGCATTCAGCCGGCTATTATCCAAGACTCCAAAAGGAAAAGACTGCATTCGCTTGCTCAGAGTGGTTGACACTATTGTAGCTGTTGTGGAATCCAAACTATAATTATGAATCATCATCCCTGACCATCAAACCCTTTTGTCTGCCTGTTGAATCCTTTATTATACACAGACAATGGACACTGTCATAATTGTTTTGTTCTGTGCAGTCTGAGAGTTAAATCACAAAGATAACAAAATAAGCATAACAAACCCTCTGATTGTGAGAACACCCACTGGGTAACAAGTCAGAAAGCTTGTGGTCCCAACCTCAAAATAGGTCTGGACCATAGCTTTATTCATTTAAAGCTATGGATTGTTGTTTTTATACTTTGATATTTTTTGTGCAGAATAAACAAAATACAATGTGAAAAAAACATTCTTGATATCCATAAGTCAACACAGTTAGGTTATTATGTCAAAATTTCAACTTAAGGACTCATTTATTACATTTCTAGCAATTTCTCTTAAAGTTTTTCAAATATTGAATAGGTCATTTTGTGCATTTGAAAACTCCTGTTTTTTCTAAATAAACTTAACAATATTACAAAAAAAGTTTCAATCAAATATGACATTTTTACCACTTTTCAGTCTTGTTTTCTTTTCTTTTTTTTTTGTAAACTATTCAATGAACAGAGAACTACCAATGAATAGTTTACTGTTTGTAGTTTGCCGCTGTAGTTTCAGTTATGGGTCACAGAGATAATGACAGTGACGTGCTGCTCTCATTTCAGCCAAACAACTGACCCAGAAAGCCAAATGTTGACTGGGACTGACCTGCAAAAGTTTTCTGTCAAGGAGAGAGTAAGTTGTCCCACTGGTATTATCATTTATTTAAGCATAACTGACAAAAGCAGCATGTTTAAAAGTTGGTTCTGTTGCACAAAGTCTTGAATAGAAAAGTCTTTTTTCCTTTCTGCCTTACCTTAGACTGATGAATCTGAGCATGTTGAGGCCTCCATGGTGCTAGTGGGTAAGCTGCTTTTTTCATGTTTGATGTGGAGTACAGTGTTGGTGTTTACATTCTGATTGCTGCACACGTGTACCTAATGCAAAAAGTGTCAAATTACAACAACAGCAACCTCAAGGCGCTTTATACTGTAAGGTAAAGACACAACAATATTAGGGAGAAATCCACAAAAATCAGACAAACACCTATGAGCAAGCAACCGGCAAGAGTGAGAAGGAAGAACTCTCTTTTAAGAGGGAGGAACCTCCAGCACAACCAAGCAGTTAATGCACACATGCATAGACTGTGACCTTTGGCCCGCCCCCATAGTTCAGTATCCCTGGCAGTGACATTGTGGATGGTAAACAAATGGATAAAGAAATGGTATTCTGAATGGCAGGTTCAGCTTTAAAGCTTTTTTAAAGTTTCCTTGATAGGACCAAGGTTATTTGAGTTGATCTGAACTAAGTTACCACCATAGTACATTGAGTCTCAAGCACACAGCTGATGCAGAGAGCCTTCCTCCCCCACATCAAAGGAAAAGCATGCTGGATAGCTTTCAGCTGAGAATCTAAAATGAAAAAAAAACTTTCAACAGTGAATAAGTACATGGGTGGCTTTAGCTTGCAGGCAGTTAGATTGTGTGGGAGTACATGGTTAAGTACACTTTTGGTGTATTTTATGACCATGCAGCATCTCTGAGGTTCTTCTGGAGAATATTCTGGGCCTTAGTATAAACATAAATGTGAATAAAGAAAATGGATTTATCCATAAGAATATAAGAAACATGAAAAATGTCCTGTTAAGGTACATTTAGAACAGATGAAAAAAAAAATCTTTGATTAATATGCAGTTAAACGCAAGTTAACTAATGCAGGGTCCTCTTTTGACCAGGAACCCTGGATTTTCTGGAGAAGCCCACAGCTGTCTTTGTGCGTCTGAAGGAAGCAGTAGCACTGGACTCAGCGTTGGAAGCCCCAGAGCCTGTACGCTTTGTCTTTCTTCTGATTGGCCCCAGCAGCAGCGACATGGACTACTATGAGACTGGGCGTGCTATGGCAGCACTAATGGCTAATAAAGTGAGTTGACTGAGGCTTTTAAAAGACAAAAATACTACTCATTGCAAAAACAGCATTCAAGTCTTCGCTCTCTGTTCAGGCTCTTTCAGCAAAAGAGAAAGTAGCAAGGGTTAAGGTGGCTTAACAGTGACATTACTGAGAAGAAAGCAGAAAGCTTAAGAAATATTTTTCCTCTTTTGTGACTTTTTTTTTACTCACATTTGTGCTCTAAAGCAATTTCATTCCAATCTAGGTTTTTTTGTTGCAACTGTAACAGGCAATTACCAGTGGTATCATTTTTCAGGAAACGTATTACTCCGTCACATCAAAGGACATCGACAATTATCTTTTTTTCTTTAATTATACCGAGGCACATCCAGAGGCAATTGCCTATGGATGGCTTTATCTTGTTTTAGATTGTTTCCACTGCCCCCACGTGGCAAAAGGGGTTATTGCAGGTTGCAAGTCCAAGTTCAAAATGCAATTTAAATGAGCCAACACTAAATAAAGTTAATTGAACAAAGGTTTTAATATTTTTTTCTATTTATTGATCATCCCGTGAAATAATATTTGATTAACAGTTTCTATTGGAAAATTCATTTTTAAGAAAGAATCCTGCAATCTTCAGATTTCATATCTGTCTCTGCTCAATCTGTGCTAGGTGTTTAATCAGACAGCGCTTCAGGCAAAGAGTGCTCGAGAGCTGATCAACGCTGTGTCCAAGTTCATGGACTGCAGCATCGTGATCCCACCCACCGAGATCAAGAGTGAGGCGATGCTCAGCTCAGTCATCAACTTTCAGAAGAAACTGCTACAGGACAAACTGCAAAGCTATGACCTCGTCAACAACGCCAAAGTTTGCAGTGGTGAGTCATACGCATTTACCATGTTGGCTGACATTTTAACTACTAAGATGAACAGATTATTTGTTTGCCAGCTTTTAGTTTCTTATTTGGATAACTATTTGGGATCTGATAGTGGCTTAAGCTCAGATTTCACATTTTCCCCAGATTCAATCGTTTCGAAACCTCCTATTGAAGATCCCCTTTCTCGTACTGGTCGACCGTTTGGGGGGATGATTCGAGACATAAAAAGGCGCTACCAGTACTACAAGAGTGACATCACCGATGCTCTAAACGCACAGGTCCTTGCTGCCATCATTTTCATCTACTTTGCTGCCCTGTCTCCTGCCATCACATTTGGAGGCCTCCTGGGTGTGTATGACTGTGGTACCATTTTTTTTCTTCTGTTTTTTGTATTTTTGGAGATCCTATAAATTGTTTTTTTTATCTTTGCCTGTAGCTTATAAGGTGGACAACATGATGGGTGTGCCAGAGCTCCTCATTTCCACCAGCATTCAGGGAATTATATTCTGCTTTGTTGCTGCGCAGCCTGTCCTGGTTATTGGGTTTTCTGGTCCACTGTTGGTATTTGAGGAGGCCTTCTATGCAGTGAGTTAAAAAGCCTTTTTATTAATCCTAACAAACATTACAACGCCATTATTGTCTTTTTTTAATTCAATTAATATTTTTTCATTCATAAATACTAAATTCAAATCATCATTCATTTCCATCATTCAGTTCTGCAAGTCCCAGGGCATTGAGTATATTGTTGGGAGAGTTTGGGTGGGAGCGTGGCTGGTCGTCATTGTGGTGATCATTGTGGCCCTTGAGGGCAGCTTCCTGGTTCGCTTCATTTCACGATTCACCCAGGAAATCTTCTCCATCCTCATCTCCCTCATTTTCATCTATGAAACTTTTGCCAAACTTGGGAGGGTAAACAATCTTTATTCATTACACACACACACACACCAATCAGCCACAATTTTAAAACTTCAAGCCAAATATTGCGCAAGTTACTCTCATTCCACAAAAATAGCTCTGACTTACCGGGGCAAAGAAACAAGACCTCTGGGGACCCTGTGGTGTCTGGCACTGGGTGTTTGGCATCAGGTCCTTTTGGTCTTATTGGTTGTAGACCTAGAGTATTGGATTTAACACATGACTTTTTACATCATTGGTGCAGTGCTGTTCAACTGATCTTTCAGTGGTTTTATTTATTGTGGCTAAAAAGTGTGTGTCACATGTTGTAATAAAATCTGAAACATTTCTCATCTGCGATTTATTTGTTGAACATAAGCTGTCATTTTCACCTATGCTCTTTAACTTTTCTTTAGATCTTCAAGGCGCATCCACTAATTCTAAATTACGAACACGTGAATGCAAGTGCCGAGTATCCCTGGCACCCAAAGGTCGAAGAGATTGTCACGTATGACAATTCTACCGGCAACAAAACTCTAATTGTCAACACCATCAAGCCATCTTACCCCAACACAGCCCTGCTCTCTATGTGCCTCATGATGGGCTGTTTCTTTATTGCTTACTTCCTGCGTCAGTTCAAGAACGGGACATTCCTTCCTGGAAAGGTGAGCTCATGCCCAGAAGGTTTCACTCCATTTATGAGGTCACCTTTACTTTAAAATAATAGGATTAAAAGAAACCAAATGAAATGAAATGAAATTCAAATAGTAGATTTGATGTCGGTGATGTGTGTTTAACAGATCAGGCGTTTGATCGGTGACTTTGGTGTTCCTATTGCCATTGTCCTCATGACGCTTGTGGACTACAACGTTCAGGATACGTACACTCAGGTTAGCGTGTGACTCCAAACTACAAAGGCACACTCATAAACATGAAGCAATAATTTAAAGTAAAATGCATCGAAATATATGAAAATCAAAGGTTTATTTGTTCAAATGATTCATCTTTACGGAAAAGCAGCTTGGTATAAACTCAATGTTTACCAATTAACTAAATTTAATTTGACCAGATTCCATTAAATTTAATGTTTACATTGTAACAAAATTACATGGAAAATTTAAAGTGGATTTAGGAAGCAGCTCGAACCATTAACTTTTTTATACATGTTGCAGTGTAACATATTTAATTTTAACTGCATACACATTGCCATTTCTACACTAAATGCAGCATCCTAAAAAACCATCACTTCCAAAGAGATCAATGGCCAGTGTAAAAAAGAAGAATTGCATGAAGACATACTTCTTAGAGTTTGGGTATCTGAATGTTGGTTGAAGACAAATTTCTATCCTTTAACACTTTGGATTGAAAATGTTGTTGTTTTTTTTCTTTATAGAAACTAATCGTTCCCAGAGGTCTGACGGTGTCCAATCCTGAAAAAAGAGGCTGGCTCATCAATCCTTTCGGAGAGCACAAACCTTTCCCTGTGTGGCTGATGTTTGCTTCCTGCATCCCAGCCGTGCTTGTGTTTATTCTCATCTTTCTGGAGTCTCAGATCACAACGTGAGTCATCGTTGGTCTTATTAGCTGACACGAACCATAGAAAAAGTGACAATTCATGACTTTAATGAGCGTCTCCCTTCTTTATGGCTCTAAACAGTCTGATAGTGAGTAAACCTGAGAGGAAGATGGTCAAAGGCTCCGGGTTTCACTTTGACTTGCTGGTTTTAGTTGGCATGGGAGGCCTCAGCGCGATATTCGGTGTGCCGTGGCTCAGCGCTGCCACAGTGCGGTCTGTCACACATGCCAACGCTCTCACTGTCATGAGCAAAGGACCAAAACCGGTGATAGAGAAAGTGATAGAGCAGAGAATAAGCGGCATTGTGGTGGCCTTGCTTGTTGGTAGGTGCTGTCTAATCACCCAGTTCTGTCTACAAAAGCATTGCTAGACTTATACTTTGCATTCAAACTGATGTGTGTGTACGATCCTTTATCATTTATCTGAATGTATGCTTGTATCAAGGTCTGTCAGTTCTCATGGAGCCCATCCTAAAGATGATTCCTATGGCAGCCTTGTTTGGGATCTTCCTCTACATGGGAATCACGTCGTTAAATGGCATTCAGCTGTGGGATCGTGTGCAGCTTCTTCTCATCCCAAAGAAATACCATCCTAATGAACCCTATGCTACCAGAGTAAGCATCTCATCACTGCATGATACATGAGGTCCATGGCGCTAGCATAAGCGGGGCAAACAGAAGGTTTCTCATGGGGAAAATAATGAAGTTGTGGTTTTGCAAGACTAAACACAATGAGATGTTACTGTGTTACCTATTATATTTATTAATTTTTACCCAGCTTGAGACTGTAGTGATAAAATCATGTTCTGTGTAAAACTGCTGGGAGGTATTTGCCAGATGCACATTTATATACCTAAGGCTATTTCTATGATTTCAATTTTATTATGCTTTTAATTTGTCCTTGAACTAGGCATGTGTTGGCAGGTTTTCAAAGCTACTTAAAATCGTCAGTTACTTGTGTTTGGCTGACGTCTGTCTGTCTTGGTTACAGGTGAGCACAGGACGAATGCACCTGTACACGGCCATCCAGGTTGTGTGTCTAGGAGTTTTGTGGCTTGTGAAGTCCAGTCAGATGTCTCTGGCGCTTCCCTTCGTTCTCATCCTCACCATTCCTCTGCGCATGCTTATGACCGGGCATCTCTTCACCGAACTGGAAATGAAATGCGTAAGCTGAACGCTGTGGAAAGTTCAGACCTTTTTAGATGGTATGTGTGTTGCAGTGTGTTTAAAACGGTTCTTTCTGTGCTTGTGTTTCAGTTGGATGCTGATGATGCCAAAGTGACATTTGAGGAGGAGCCTGGGAAGGACGTGTACTGTGAATCTCAGATGCCATTGTAGATGTTTTTCATGACAGACTTTTTTAATGAATGGATATTTATTTTATAAGTAGCTTAATTTTTTTCTCTTAGCGCAAAAATACTTAAAATGTTGGGGGGTTTTCCACATACCTGTAAAACTGTTAAAGCCAACTGCTAAACTGTAAATTTAGCTGTTGTAAACTGCCACTCAGGTAAATCATTTGCATAACTGAACCTGGAAATATTCTCATTTACATGTTTTTACAAAAAAAGAGAAAAAAAAAGGATGTGCAAGATGTCAGAGAAGCAATTCTACATGTGCCTTTTGTCCAGAAGCAGAGAGCTTGAAAGCTGAGTGTAAAATTGTAGGTATAAAAGCTATAAAAGTTTTTTTTTTCCAAGCAACTGCACACTGAATGTAAAAAATGGACGCTTAAGTTATTATCTAAGAGCTAAAATCTGTATGAATATTGTGTAATATATGATGATAAATGATGTGTATACACTGTTGCTGGAATGATAGAAGAGCTTATGCTGGAAAGAAAAAAGGAGTGTGTGGCAATACGAGGAGAGATATAATATTGTGTATAAAGTAATTATATTGTGTGTTCGGCTTTCTTCTTTTCATATCTCTGTAATTAAAAAACTATCTTCTGTAAAAAAAACCTCTCCGCTTTCATTTTTACTAAGTGTTATTAACTTTTGCTGGAGACAGTTCTCTTTAGATTCTCTGAATAAACACTTTGTCCGAGACACCAGAAAAGGAGGCGTCGCCTATTCTCCAAGTACTGCTGTGTATTAATATTTATTTATATTAGTGTTAGCGGCTCAAGTTTGGGATGTTTGTGTTTTAGCTGTAGCGGAAGGAGACACAACCTCAATTCAAGAAAATCTGAAAATTGTGTAAAATGTAACTGGAAAAACAGAATGCAGTGATTTGCAAATCTTATTAGTGATACTAAGAAGAAACAGCTGAAAGAACATTTTGTAGTTTATTTGATTTATAAGCTACAAAATGGTTTAGGGTAACTCATTTTTTGTGATCGTATAAAATGACAAAAAAAAAAGAGTTCCCATTAATCTACCGTCTGATCAACAATCCACCAGATAAAGGCAGTGTTGCGCCAATTTGTGCAATTATTCGTGAAGACGACGAAGAAGAAGGGCGGGGAAACCCGTAGAAGAAGAAGAATGTCACTTTTCATTGGCTAGTTGGCACGCGTTTACTTCCTGCCCAACAGAGCAGCGTGTGTTTTACGCCTTGTTTCGTACTGTTGGGTGAGCAGCAGCAGTAAAGTAAAAACTTTTTAACTTAAGCTAGATCAGTCTGATAGCTTAGCGAACTAGCTAACTTTGCCACGCAGAATAACGTGGTTTAGTTTAAATGTCTGGGTAGTTTGTGTGCAGCCGGTACATCCAAGGACTTGTGTGAATGAAACAAGCTCTGTTTGAAACATGAGCCTCGCTGGAAAGAATGCAGAAGAGTCTGGTGGGTATATGCAGTTTTCTTCCCAGCATGAGAGTGCCTCGTTAATGGCCGTTGGATCCTTTGTCGTGGTTGACTGTGCTTTCTGTACGTGTGCAGGATGGTGCAAGAAAAACCTCCAGAAACTTCTCGCTGCAATGAAAGCCAACATCCTGGATGACAAGAAAGAGCTCAGTTATACCCATGGAGAGAGAACTCTAGACTGGGAGAAAGTGGCCTTCCCTCCTTTTTCTCCGGAGGAATGCAAACAAAAGTGGAAAGAGGTTATTCAGAAGGTGGGTCAAATTCTAACTTTAACTTAGTAACTTAGCTTGCATTTACTAGTTCAGTATCCCTAACTATTCTTTAGCAGATGTTCAAATCTTCAGTTTCACTTTAGCATTGCCTGTTTCACTGCTAAGAGCCAGACTTGAGCAAATATATGATTTACACTGTACATATCCTTGTTGTTTCTCAGATGCGGAAGGTTCGCAACCTCACAGAGCTGATTGTGGAAGCTGAAAGTGTCCTTTCTGATCCCCTCAATAACGCAAAGGTAGGTACTAGAGATGGCACGATACCACTTTAAGTCCAATACCGATATCATAAATTTGGATATCTGCCGATACTGATATGAATCCGATATAGTGTTTTTTTTTAATCAATAAAACTGTTTTTGTTTTAATATCGTGCTGCATTTTGTATAAGTTCATACTCAAGTTTAAA
>NW_005187836.1:170161-174851 GCF_000239375.1 Pundamilia nyererei | reverse complement strand
GCCTCCTCAGTCTTACGCAGGACCAAAATCCAAAAGTAATGGGCTGCTTTAAAGCTCTCAGTGAATTCCAGTGTGGTTCTGTGATAGGATGCCACCCATGCAACAAGTGCAGTTGTGAAATTTTGTCGCTATTATTATTATCTTTTTTTGCAGAGTCACTCTCTAGACCTCTCCAAACTTCTTATTCAGATTAGATCAAAAAAAGAGGGTAGAGAGCTTTGAAGAGTGCATTTCCATGGCTTAGCAGCTGCATCCAAGCCTCACACCACCAAGTGCAATCATTTTTCTCTGTGTGACAATCTGATGGATGAGTCTGGGTTAGGCGTTCAGTGTGGGGTTGTTCTCTGGCCCTTAATCTCAGTGACAGAAAAGTTTAGTGCTTTAGCATACCAAAGCAATTTGCACAATTTCATGGTCCCAGCTTTTTAAGAACAGTTTGGGGACGTCCCCTTCCTGTTCCAAAAAGACTGTTTCAGCCAAATAGACCGTTTGTACCATTTAATTTTTTACCTAGTAAAAGATTATGCTTGAAATGTTTACACAGCAAGCCATGTATGTGTACTGCAGAACAACAGCTGACTGTTATAGCATTGGAACATGCCATGGCTCTGGGCAGTATCTCCTTGGCCACATGGATTACACACTGCTGGTCAGGTGCATAGCGTTAAATGTGTATTCCTTTGTTGCTTGTACTTGCCCTCTACTGAGTATTCACATTTCCGAAAAATTAGCTCCATCCAGAGTACCCGAAGAGACCCATGCCCGTAAATACCTGGTATTACAAGGAAGTCTTTTCCAAGATTAAGAAGAAGAATCCAGGGATGAGCTGTGCAGGTTTGATGAAAATCGCAAGCAAAGAATTCAGTCTGCTCCCCGACAAAAAGAAGGTAAAGTATATCAGGAGCTGTCACTACAACACTGCCTGTTCCCATCGTCAGAAAAGCTCACATTTTAAGTCATGAATTATTTACTTTTTCAGGCATTTTATCTGGAGAAATACAGGAACGCATATAAAGAATTCACTAATAAGAGGGTGGAGTTGAGGTAAAAGACAAACATACGTTCCCAGCTGTGTATGTGTGGGATTGGCCCAGTAGGCTGCCTGTACAAGAAGAAGGGGAGGGAAAGCCAAACAAATGTTTTTGTCTTTCAGGGAAAAATATGGCAAATCCCTTCAGAAGAGCAAAAGGAAGAAGGTGGTCCCTGAAAGCACCAGTGAGTCAGAGGAGGACTTTGAGGGTCTGCCTGTCAAGCCACCTATGTAAGCCATACATACACACACTTGGCTTGGCAACTGTCATGTTCATTTTATTTATAGTCTATGGCACATTTAATCAGTTCTCTCCATTACATAAGCTGTCTTTTATAGGTTAAGTTTTGATATGTGTATTTGTTTCTGCAACACAGGCCCTTTATTTACTTGGTATTGATACCAGAAATTGGTGTATTGCATAGCTCTGGTTTTCTATTCAAATTTTATGTTTGTGTTCAGTGCGTATGTTTAGCTTATTAAGAATAAAGATTATACATGGGCACAGTAATGGTGCATTAGTTTAAGACAATATTTTGTTGTTGGTGTTCTAAGTGTTGAGTTTCTTGAACAAACATGCTGGAAAACTGCATTTCTGACTGCCTGTGTGATTGTGCGGCCTGTGTTTAATGCTAACTTTGATTTAATGTAGTTTAAAATCACATCTAGTCTTCTGTGAAGAGGCTACTGAGCATGTTTGTTTGTTTTCTGTGTGTATATCTGTAGAAGTGGCTACAATTTATTCTGCAAAGAGCTGATTGGTAGTATGAGTGTCCCAACAAGAGCCTACATAAAAGAGTGGTCCCAGAGGTGGCGAAATTTAAGTGAAAAGGAGAGAAAAGCCTACAACACACGCTCCAAAGAGGTATAGCAGCATAAATTACTTTTTTTATTTTGTGATGCAAAACAAAGTTTTGAAATCAAGGTGATCTTGTTGGGTTATGTTAATAATGTCTTGAAGCAGAGTTGAACATGTAGTTCATTCATTTCAGCTGAAGATGCGGTATGAAAGTGAGATGCATACGTATCTAATGGTAAGTTCTAAGATCATAGGTGCAGCATTGCTAACAAATCTCACGGGCTTTGTGTGAATGCTGACTTTATGTTGTATTCTCATCTTCAGAGTTTAGATGAGGAGAAGCGGAACAAGGTCCTCCGCAAAACAAAGATCAGTTTTCCTACAAAGCGTAAGGTGAGAGGACTGTTCATTGCAAGTAAATGGAAAATTAGTTTAATCTGGAAGGGCGTTTGGACCACATGCTTTGCTCTTTATTATAAATAATAACAAATGTACAGACATGTGCAAAAGTGTTGGTTCCTTTCCACTGGGAAGAAAAAGCAAAAGACCAAAGGGGCAGGAGAGCTAGCTGAGTATGGCTTGGTCCTGTGTTGAGCACTGATGCAAGAATATTCATGGTTCAAATCCACTACCAGAGTGAAGGAATGACACATTGTCCTGTTAAGGTGCCAACACTTTGCCACTTTCATTTAACAGAACAAACATTTTTCTTTGATACTTTTGGGGAATTTGGAATTTGTCACCTTTTCAGCTATCTGTTGGCAATTGCCTCTAAGAGCTTTCTGTTTTCTGAGCTCTCTTTTCATTCATGTAAGTATTAACTGCGTGGCATTGAAATCAACACGTTTGTTATAAATCTGCAGATTTTCAAAAGGAAAACCAAGGAGAAAATACCCGGCGAGCCCAAGATGCCATCCATGTGAGCATAGTCGTCAAACTCACTCACCTTCAAGGATTAATTTTAACTCGACAAATGAAATCCTGAAAGACAATTTTTAATTTTATTTATTTTTATAGGTCTGTCAACGTGGCTTTCTGCCAGGATCAGATGAAAATTCTAAAAGAAAAAATCCCAAATGCAAAAGACCGCTTTGCTGCGGCCAACAAAAAATGGCATGAACTCTCCATAAAGGACAAGTCCCGGTACCAATTAAAAGTAAATGAAAAGCTGAGGAAATACTCCATCGAGCTGCAGGAGTGGTTTAAGGTAGGAAAATATTTATTTATAATTTTCTTTTTCTTTTTTTTTTAAGTTTTAATTAGTATTTAAATTTTCACACTTTTGTTTTAAAGACACTGACTCCAGATGAGCAGAATGAGTATCAAAAACAGAACCCTCGTGTGAGTACCTCAAAATTCAGTCTCCTGTTTTTGTCTTTTGTTTTCTAATATAATAACATTCCTATCCATTATTGCAGAAATTAAAATATCTTGAGGACACCTTACCGAAATATTCTGACAAGGACGAACTATTTTTGAAGCAGCCATCAGTAAGTCTGAATATTTATACAGCAAGCGCCAAGTAATACACCCACATGTTCAAGTTCATGCTCGTGATATGAATGCAGTCAAGTTATTCACAGGGTTTACTTATGACTCACATTTTTACATCATGCTTGAAGAGCTTCAGGTAAATGTCGGAGAAGTCAATGTAATATAGCAATGTATATTCAGGGGGAATGAGAATAAGTGATAATGGGAATAGTATAATTTGTATGATGAAGAAAATGTTCTTTAAGCTGCACTCTTCTAATTTTTTTTTGTATGTCACGCAGGACTCAGAAGACGAAATCATCGAGAGCAGCAGTGATGATGAAGACGACAACATACTGGACTTTGATGAGGTTTGTGAAATATTAGACCCTTTTTTCCTTCATGTTCCTTGTTATTAAAAATGATTCAGTCCATCTAAATATGAAATGTCCCCCGTTAATCTGCAGGATGATGACGAGGAGGAGGAAGAAGATGATATAATGTTTGACATGTATTAATTGGTGATGAGATGGACAGCTGAAAAACCAAATGCAGAAAATTCAGATGCTGTTCTGAATTTGAACGCCTCCTGGCACTTACGTGTCCAATTATTTAACTTTACTCTCAGTGAACACTGGGGAGTAAAAACACCGTGCATATCGTCGATCCATAAATTTCATTTGGGAATGTTGCCTGTCTGTGATGGGGCTAATACAGATGTATTCACGCCGACTGCCAGTTTAAAATCACTAGTTCGCCTACCATACAAATCTGGAGGTGATTCTTGCTGACCACGGAGGAGTCGAGCCTAAACATTTGTGTTGTGATGTACTGTGCCAACCACTGGGCCACTGAGCTGCCTTGTGTCTCTAAATGTATAGTCTGATTAAAAACAGCTTAAATTGTTTCACTAGCTTTTTTTTTTTTTCTTCACCCGTGGAAGTTCTGGTACTACTTCCACCTTTTTTGCAGTTACATACTGATTTTTCCTGCAGGTTTGAATTCAGGATTCAGAGTCTCAAATCTGTGTCTCCTGTAATTTCTGGTCTGTTTTATAGTCCATTTGAATGCTGTTTATGCTGCACACAGAGGTGGTGCTGAAAGAAAGATAAATATACTGACAGCACCTATATTTAGCTATTTTTGTAATGTGATGATACGTGTGTGTGTCATGTGGTTTCATAGAAAAGCCATTGTGAATTAGGGTGGCTAGATCCCTACAAAAGAAATGTGGGACCAAAACACACAATTATATTTGCAAAGTTAATAAAATAAGAATAAATGGAAGCTGATTAGTAGTAGTAGTAGTAGTAGTAGTAGTAGTAGTAGTAGTAGTAGTAGTAGTAGTAGTAGTAGTAGTAGTAGTAGTAGTAGTAGTAGTAGTAGTA
>NW_005187836.1:167394-169399 GCF_000239375.1 Pundamilia nyererei | reverse complement strand
TTGTGTATAAATACACAAATACACATATGCTTTCAATTGTGTAATTTAAGTGATCTGTGGTAGCTCTGTCTTGGAAGTTCAGTTAACGCTAGAAATGTGTTTTGGAATTTTGTACCTGCTTTTGAATTTGTATGTGCTTTGTCTCTAGAGGCCACTGCATATATTTTTATATAAACATATATAAATAAACCACTTTTTTACATTAGTAATTCATTTTGTGCATAATTTTATATTATTGTTAATAATAAATTAATTAAAGCAACAAATAAACTTGAAGAGCCGGCTCTTTTTAGTGAGTTTAGGCGAAAGAGCCGGTTCTCTAAAAAGAGTCGGAAATCCCATCACTACTCTGTTGGAGTTGGTTTAGAAGAGCAGAGGAAGCAATCGCTGGTGGGAACTCGTGTAGCGATCGATTGCTCCTGCCTGATCTCTGATGTAAAGATGGGTGCCTGCCGAAACAGGTAAATAAACACAATTAATAGGGGATTTGGGTTGAGGCTGCTTTATTATCCGTCGGTGAGCTTTATGTGAGGGTTGGGGCGTCGCTTTGTCCCTTCACTCCCACCCTTGCTGGGTGTTTGTACGGGGAGTTGAAAGGCGCACAGCCGCAGTGCAGCAGCGGTGTCGGGGTTCGGGGAAGAGCCTCGTTGTTACTCTGTTTCTCCAGCGTCGAAGAAAAAAAACAGCAACATAATAAAATAACACAGCCAGTCACAGCTAAATGTGTTGCATAGCTTCTAATTAATGTGACAGGATTAGCATGTTTGGCTAGTAGCTGTGCGTGTTGTGTAGTTGTGCTGTTGAGGGGGGTCGTGAGTACGATACCGCCTCTCCTTTAACCTCTTGGCATTTTCAATTCATCTCGCAAGCAGCCCATTCACAGCCAAGCTCTTTGTTTTCTTCTCCAAGGTTAGGGCTAAGCTACTTTCGTTACACGGTAATACTCGGAGCACCGCTGTAGCGTCACGTTTTCCTTCTTTCGTCTGTTGTTGTTGTTTGTTTGTTTGTTTGAGTTGTTGCAGTGCTTAAAAGGGGAAAAACACCCACCAACGCCAAGTTAATGTCATTTTTCCCCCAGGTTTTAAAACGTTGGGAAGTGACTCCCTGGCAGTGTTCAACGTGCAGTTGTAAGTCCACGCATCTCACCCACAGACTGATTTGCATTCATTGTTTGCCACCGTGTTGCTTACTTGTGTATCCCTCCCGCTGCAGCCCTGTTTTGGCCAATGCTTGCTGAGCTACAGCATGACCACAGCAGTGTCTGCTCATCTGGTAGTTCTGGCAAATGAAAATGGAGGAGGTTTCAGTGTCCAGCCTGGACAACAGCAAGCTGGAGGTACAATGGCGTGGAAGCCTTCTGGTAGACTTGGAAATGCACATTGTATCTGCAGACACGTGTGGCTGAATTGCTTCAGAACAAAAACACAATAAAGCAATCAGGCAACACTGTGTATCTTTCTCTTCCCTGCCAGGCCCTAGCTCAGGACATCCTGTCTGACCTAGTGGAGGATGCTTGCCTGGGACTTTGCTTTGAGGTCCACCGGGCAGTAAAGCAGGGCTATTTTTTCCTGGATGACACGGACCAAGAAAGTATGAGGGACTTCGGTGAGCACAGACTTTTTTCTTTTTTCTTTCTTTTCTTCTTCAGCCAAGTAAAGCTGAGTTGTTTCTTCAATATCAGCCGGTGTACACCAGAGAATAATTAACGTATAAATCAAATGACTTTATTTCGACTTCCAGAAATTGTGGACCAGCCAGGACTGGATGTGTTTGGCCAAGTGTACAACCAGTGGAAAAACAAGGAGTGTGTATGTCCCAACTGTAGCCGGAGTATTGCTGCCTCACGCTTTGCTCCACACCTGGAGAAATGTCTGGGGATGGGACGTAACAGCAGCCGTATAGCCAACCGCAGGTATGGGCATTAAAAAAGCAGCCAACACAGCTGATTTGAGACTCTATGTGAGTAGAGGCTGTGGTAATCTCAAATGTTTTCACAGTGTTGTCT
>NW_005187836.1:143320-165915 GCF_000239375.1 Pundamilia nyererei | reverse complement strand
GCGCGCGCGCGCAATACCTTGCTTGTTCCTCTTTTACAGAATAGTCACTGGTAACAACACCAACAACAAGTCAGAGAGTGACCAAGAGGATAATGATGACGTCAATGATAACGACTGGTCTTATGGGGCAGAAAAGAAAGGTGACGCTCTCGTAGTCTTGGGCTGCGCATGCGTGAAATTTAAATGTGACTAATATTTGTTAACTCTGAGTTAAATCTCTAAAACAAATCTTTCTTTTACAGCCAAGAAAAGGAAATCTGATAAGGTACTTTTTTTTTTTCATCAAACCTTATACTTTAACTAAACAGACATGTTGGGCATCGCTGCTTTAATAGCCCCAGCATTTGTCTGCATGTAAAAACTCAAAAATAAAATATTTTGTCTTTCCACCTCAGAATCCAAACTCACCAAGAAGATCCAAATCATTCAAGCATAAGAACAGTGAGTGAAAACAAGATTTTAACTTCCTGCTGTAGCTTGTCTGTATGTAATCAGATCTTAAAACAGTGCAGCTTTGCTATATGCTGTCATATGTATACTATTAGTTAAATTACCCACAGATCACTTTATAACAGTGGATACCAGAGTGAAGCATAGCAGAGTCAGCATATAGAATCATTTTCACATTACAGTGTATGAAACATGTTTTGTTCTGTCCTTATATTGGTCTGGCTGAAGGTATTATGTTTCCAGGTTACGCCTATCTGTCAGTACAGTCCATACTGTAGTGGTTTACACATTCGCCTAACAAATGAAAACTCCTCAGCCCGATCGCAGGAGGAGACACAAATCCCTTTGAGGTTGCATCAAAAAGAAAAAAGAAATCTGCCAAACCAAGCATGCAGAGCTGCCCGCTTGGCAACCCTTTAAAAATAAGGGAGCAGCCAAAAGTAGCTGTTGCTTCTACCAGTCTATCCCCATGTAAGTGATTTCAAGGGCAAAATTACACAAGAATTCCCTAATAATCTCTGTCTAATAGAATAAAGTGAAGTGGTGAATTTTATTGTCCCAAATGTCAACTACGTGGTAACGTCAGCTGATTTTATTAGCCACTATTAATGAGTGTAATTCAACAGGAAACTATGACCATATATTTGGTCGCATAATGAAGTGTTAAAGGTGTTTGGCTTCAGACTGTGGTGGCTATAAAGATATCCTGTTTTGCTTTCTCTATATCTGTCACATCCCTGACTTCATAAGATTTCTACCACACCAAAGTATGATGCGGTAGAACGTTTGGTTCTGTAGAATAAAGAAACTTCACAGTGTAGCAACATGAGGTTCTTATATAGCGCTTTTCTACTCTGAACATTCAAAGCTCTTTATACAACTTGTACATTTACCCAATCACACTCAAGCACTTTCTAAGTTGTTAATTGCTCCCTATCTAACATTCATACACATTCACACTCTGATGGACGTGTGATGCCATGTTTTATTAATGTTGGGTTAGTATCTTGCCCAAGGATATTTGGCATGCAGACTAGAGCAGACTGGGATCTAACCTTCCAGTTAGTAGCCGACCTGCTCTACCACCTGAGCTACAGCTACCCCCAGGCACCTACTGGTATAAACCAAGTGTACAACTAAAAAGAAATATTAAAAAAAAACTTAACAATTTCTGCTAGCTAGCATATTATAAAAATAATTCAAAATACACTCACTGGCCACTTTATTAAATACATCTTTCTTGTGCTGGGTTGGAATCCCATTTGTGCACAGAACTGCCCTCATGTTTCATGGCACAGGGTCAACGCAGTGCTGGAAACATTCCTCAGAGATTCTGGTCCACATTGATAATGGCCAAATTGTGCCAAGGAGATATTTCCCCACACTCTTACACTGCCACCAGAAGTCTGAACAGTTGAGACAAGGTAGAATGGATCAATGGTTTCTTGTTTTTGTTTTTTTTACGCATGTTGCAGCAAAAACTAAGCCTCACCATACCAGGCAATGTTTTTCCAACCTTCTATTGTCCAAATTTGGTCAGGAAATGTGTCTTAGGTTCCTGTTCTTAGCTAACAGGAAGGGCATCCGCTGTGGTCTTCTGCTTCGAGGCTAAACATGTGCGTTCAGAGATGCTCTTCTGTGTACCTTAACTGTATTGTGGTTATTACCATACTCCAGATGTCTGGCATCAATGAGGCACTTTCACCCATAGGACTGCTGCTCATTGGATATTTTGTGTTTTCTTTAAACCACACTTAAATCATCTTTTTTTCCTATTCTGAGGCTCAATTTTAATTTCAGCAGGCTGTCTTGAGCATCTCTACATATCTAAATGCACTGAGTTGTTGCCATGTGATTGGCTGGTTAGATATCTGCGTTAATGAGCAGTTGAACAGCTGTACTTAATAAATTGTCTGGTGCACATATAATTTAGAACCAGTAATAGTGTAGTGATTGAGACACTAAACACCAGTTGAAATCAATTATGTGTCTGGATTGAATAAATAAATGGCGCGTGTGTTCCTCTAGGCATGATGGGTCCCAGACGTCGCATGGACAACCAGGAGAGCCCGCGCATGCTGATGAAAGACGAGGCATTCTCTCAATAACACAAACACACATTCTCTCACCATCGTGTGTGCGGAGATGCACACAGAGACACGCTCACGGGACGACCAACAACACTTCACCTTTGGTTCTTTATGTTGTGAAATGAATGGACGTTGATGGTTAAAGGCAACGTTTGTGGTGTTTGCTGCTCTGCAGAAGCAGTTCAGAACTCCCAACCTTATACTTGACAAATTTATTTTTATTCAGAAAATCATTGTACCAACACTTGTTTTGTTTTTTTTTAATAATTTTATGTAGTTATCATTTTCGACTGATACTTGTCACCAAATATGATTTCACTGCACAGATGTAAACTGCAGTGTAATTCATTCAGAGACGGTGTACGCTTACAGTATTTTCTTTTCTTTTCATAAAATACAGAAATGATTACACAGTGGATGTCCTTATATTACCTCACATTTTACAATCTCATTCTTTGAAAAAAAACAAAAAAAACAATAATGTCAAAGACAATCCTTGCTAATGGTTTGTCTTATTTTCACCTTTCACTGTCTGAATTTCTCAAACAGAATTTAAAGACAAGCATCTCTGTCGTTCACCTGTGGAAACTTGTTTCACAATGTTCAGGACACGAACTCTTTAAGTGTAGAAGCAGGTATTTGGTGCAGAAAGCAGGTTTCTTCATTTTTCTTTTTTTTTTTCTTTTTTGGTGGGATAGAGTTGCTTGTTTTCTAGCATTGAAATATGTCTTTGTATCATGTGTTTACATTGTAAAGGGTTACATGTGTCCTTGGTGTGATGTGATAGTGTAAATATTCTAATAGTTGAATTGCTGCTATCATGGCTCAGTTTGTTTCATCTGTCTAGCAAAATAAATGATTTGTTATCTGTCCTGTGTTTTCACATTCATTTTAACAAAAGTATAAAATGTATAAAACGGCAACCAAGTACATGGAATTAATGTCTAACTGATCAACAGGGGGTGCTGTTGATCAGATGATGTACACATGCTTCTGTTGCTAGATGTGGGGCTAAATATTATCTTGGTTAGTGTGGTTGTAGGTCATATTCTCAGAAAACTGTCATGTTGTAAACACAGCCATGTTCATACAGTTCAAGCTTCTTATTCAGAGTTCATTGTGCCAAGGGGGAGCTGATAATGTTGTTTTGTGTAGCCTTCCTAAACTCTGCAGTACAGGCATTAATGTAGCCCATAGGTTAAAAGATTTTGATGAGCAATAGTTCTCAAGGCTTTCTGAAAGTCTTTCAAAGTTTTTCTTTAAATGTGGGCTGCTTTGTCACTCATATTCATATTCAGTCCTTGTACCTGACCGTCTTTGGGAGAATGTTTTTTTTCTCTTTAAATTCAAGCATAAAAGGGGGCATTTAACTCACGGGAGGAACCAGTTTTATGTCTGCATATACCAGATAACTTAGCACAGGACCAGTTTTAAAGTGGCACTTTTTTAGACACAAATAATACCAAAGATAACACAGTTTGAGTATGTTACAGCAACAAGCTGGTTTCTAAAGAGCTACTAGCTGAAGATTTGGCATAATTTGGTATTAGGTGCAAGAAAAACTGGGAAAAACTGGACAAATAGAGGGAGGGGGGGGGGGGGAGGGGCAAGCCTAAAACAAATATCTACAATAGATGAACAGTAAACAGAAAAAATCCAGAAAAACTGACAGAGGATCTATGTACTGTTTACTGAAGGCTCTTCAGAAGTAACCTCAGTGGAAGGTTGGCCATCAACAAGCCATTCTTAAGGAAGGGAAATGGAGAGAAATGGCTGAGGTATGCAAAACTTCACAAGAATTGGACAGTACAGAGAAGGTTAGGGGAGTGGTAGAACAGTGGGTATCTACAGTCATCTGTATAACATGGTGGAGGCTCTCTCGAGGTTTGGGGCTGTGTTTCAGCAAATGGTGTTGGGGATCTCTTTAAAATTACGGTAATGGAAAAGTACCATCATATTTAGATCCACCATGCAATGCAATCTGAGAAGTGTCTGACTGGCAGTGACATCATTTTTTAGCAGGAAGGTAATCCCAAACAAAGAAGAGCTTTGAATGTCCCTCAAGAAGACTGGAGGGACATATAGCTAAGAGAACTATTCCTGAAGAGCATTTAAGTTGCTTAAGAGAGTTCATGCTGTGCTGATGAATAAATGTAGTCATACCAAATCTTGGCTTTCAAGCTCGCTAGAACAGCCTCTGTTTTTCCCCCCTTTTCTTTTATCCTGCATTTCCCTATATGTCTCAGTAAATTGCCTACTCCCAGTATGAACCTTCCAGATCCCTCAGGTCATCTGGATCCAGCTTTTTATCAGTTCCCAGAGTCAGAACCAGACATGGAGAAGCTGCATTCAGCTTTTATGCTCCATATATCTGGAACAAACTCCCAGAAAGCCTCAGATCAGCTGAAACACTCAGTTTATTTAAATCCAGGTTGAAGACTCACCTGTTCTCAGCTGCATTTGAATAAAGCACCAAATTCGCAATGTTTTACTTTTAAGTGTAAATTTCAAAACGTACATTTTAACTACTGATTTTATCTACTGTTCCTTTGTTTTTTTCCCATTTTAAATCATGCTTTTTAGTTGTTTTTGTTTTTTAATGTCTCTGTAAAGCATTTTGAATCACCTTGCTGTTGAATTGTGCTATATAAATAAACTTGCCTTGCCTTACTCCGTCATTTCCCCCAGGAAAATATAAGGATGGGTGGCATAAGACTTCTAGATTCAGCACATTACTGTTTACCAAAAATTAGTGTTCAGGAGGCAGAGTATTACTCGAGGTTATAGTTTGGCACTACTGAGAAAAGTCTCGAGCTTCTGATCAAGAAACAAAATTACACTATTACAAAACCAAGCGCAAGTTTCTGTAAGTCACATTTGAAATCAAGCATTGAAAATAAAACATAATTGAAAATATATACTTTTACAAAATACAAAAGCAATAAAGACTTCGGACTAACATGTGTTTAAAGGTGTTCGAAAAGAAAAAAATCGAGATTATTGCGCGCTGAAATTTGGAACTTCATAATTTCCGATGTTTGTGAACGCAGCATGTAGTTGAAAGTACTTGGTTTTGCTTTAGAGTGCAGACAAGCTATCTGCTCAAGATACTCAGTTTGTTTTTAGTACGACGTTATCATGTTTTTCATTCGCCTCACGGTGTAATAGCTGTTAGTTATCGTTTATGTGGCGTCGTTCAGTCGTAAAGGCGCGAGTGGGAGATGACAAGCCCCCACTTGGTGTGTTCACAAAACGAGCAGTCACTAGGTAGAAGCAAATCCCGGAACTTGAAACGGTAGGAAGTGAGCTAACGTTAGCTAGCTTTTTGTTGACAGTGTGCTTGCTGTCAAACCAGAAACCGACCTAAGCAGAAGTACCCGGAGTTAGTTAGCTACCTACTTGGAGACTTCAGCCTGCCGCACTTTTATTTGGGCCGAATTTGGTTTGAAGTTCCCGTCACTTTTAACCACTTGTGGCTCTAGAAGATGGCATCGAGGGGAAGCTTCACGGGTCCTCCGATGAATCCGAGTATGAGCCCCATGAATGTTGGGCACGCCGCGGGCATGAGGATGCAAGGAATGCCCCAGCCTCCGGGGGGATATCCCAGAAGCATGAGCAGCGTTCCCCAATACCCCCAGGTTGGTTCTGCTTGATTTCTCCGTGTCGAATAAAGAAACTGAGTGAAAGGTGAGGGTGACGGTATTTGTCCGATCACCCCCATGTGTGTTTAAGCTTTTCGTTACTTTTTTTTTTTTAAAATTCGTGTTTAAATAAAAGTAGCTAATTGAAAAAGTCGCCAGAGAGACATGGAAATAAAAACAAACAAACATAAAGCTCACTATATATCACCGTGTGGACACTACTTCCGCCTTCGAAGTGGGTGTAATTATTTATTAATTACCGCAATAATTAAGTGTAACCTTTTTTTTTCTTTTATGGCATTTAAAGTGGTTCATAAAAGTAGTGGAGTTTTAATTCAAATTGATATCGTTTAGCGTTTTGTGCGCGTGTGAAAAAGAAAATCACGTGGTTGCCCGCTTCGCCTCCTGTCAGTTAGCGTGAAAGCAAAAGTTTATCAGCACCATCTGCCCAGAGGCAAGCCTGCATATATCGTGCCAGTATTGTCACCATCTGCAGCTTCCCCTGTAGTTAACAGACACGATCGCAGTTCCCCCGTTTTGACAGTTGGAGCCATTTGGGTTTAGACTTTGTTTTTATGTTTACAAACTGGACAAAGTGTGAGAATTCTCTGATACATTATTTACAGTACTGATGTGTTACATATAAAGACCTAATTAAAAAGAAAAAAAATCTAGTCAGTAACAGGTCTTAAAATAAGTACACCCTCAGATGTGTAACAAAATACGCCATATTACACTGTGTTATTATTTATATAAAAAAAAACTGAGCCGAAATGCAGAAGCAGTGTGTGAAAAACTAAGCACGCCTCAAGATTCAACCGCTTTTAGCAGCAACAGTGTGAAGTAATCCTTTTCTGTATGACTTTATCAGCCCTTCACATCAGGAGGAATTTTGGTGCACTCTTCTTTACAACATTGCTTCAGTTCATCGGCATTTGCAGGCATTTGTTTATGCTCAGCTCTCTTAAGATCCTGCCAAAGCATTTTACGCGTTGAGGACTTTGTGTGATTACACCACGTTGATTCTTGTCTTCTTCAGCTATTTTGTTGTAGATTTGTTTGTGTGCTTGTGATCATTGCACTCAAGCTTTAGCTGTCAAGTATATGGCCTTGCATTTGACTTCATCACCGTGCTTGACAGCTGGTATGAGGTGTTTGTGCTGTTATGCTGTGTTTAGTTCACAAAATGTAGTGCTGAGCATTATGTCCAAATATCCCCAGTTTGGTCTCACTTGTCCAAAGGACATTGCGCCAGAGGTTTTGTGGTTTGTTCAAATGTGAGAGCCTTTCTTCTGGAAGCCGTTCCAAACAAGCCGTACTTGTTTATTTTTTTCCTAATTGTGCTGCCATGAACTTTAACATTTAGCATGCTAACTGAGGCCCGAGAAGTAGCTCTTGCAAGGCTTGAACTTGGAGTGAATTTGCTGGGACGTTCACTCCTGGGAAGATTGGCAACTGTCTTGAATGCTTTCCATTTGTAGATAATTTGTAGACAGATGGATTCATATTGTTTGGAAATGACCTTATAAGGTTTTCCAGATTGATGGGCAGCAGTTGCTTCTCAAGGATTATCATTGATGTCTTTGTGTTAACACACCTGAATCCTCCAAACCAGCAAACTGTCAAAACCTCTGCTGTTACAGAAGTGTTCACACTTCCTGAAACTAATAAATTGATGAAATGCATTTGATTAGCAGCATCTGGCTGTTACTTTACTGCTTCTGCATTTCTATTTATTATTTTTGTTTAACAATAAATAAAACCACAGTGTAATATGTCATGTGTTGTATTTCATCTAAGGTTATATTTAGCAAATTATAAAGCTTACTAAGCACCTGATGTCTTTTCATTATATCCTGATATGTGAAACCTTAAAGTTGAAAGAGGTTGTGCTTTGTGTAGATGGAGATAAACACTGCAGTACCATAGCAGTCTTTATATGCAAAACTTCATAATTAAACCTCAGAGCTTAAAAACATAAATGCACTGTTTCTGCAGGTGGGGTTATGTTTTTGGCATGTTTTTAATGGGGATATTATGACTCATAACATTTGTGGTACAACCAAAAGCAAACAGTGTAAGTGACAGTACTGTATGTCACTGAGCATTCTTTTTACCCACCCGATCCAAAAAGCTAGAATTTGATATAAGTTGATCATACAATATGAAATTTATTTGCAAACAGCTTCACACATCATTGGTTTTCATTATTATTATAAAATAGGTACTTTTTTGTATCTCTTTAATAAATCAGATCCTTGATTTCCTTTAGTCCTAGATGAAATATTAAATTTTTTGTGTAGATATGGAGAAATTGTTCCGTGAAATCAGTTTCCCTCCTTTTCTCTAGCGCCCTGGGATGCCATCCAGCAGAGTGGGGGGCCCCATGGGGTCAATGGGGGGTCAGCTGCCTGGTCCCTCTTATGGTAGCAGTAGCATTCCCATGCGGGCAGGCATGGGACCCCCAAGCATGGACGCCTCTAGGAAACGGTTTCTTCATCACCAGCACCACCAACAGCAACAAGAGGCGCTGGGAGGCCTCAGACGAGGGTAAGAGAGGAGGCGGGACAAAATGTAGGGGATGGTACTGCCAGTGTTTGGACCTCACTGCCATCTAAAATAACTAGCTATTACTCCTTCATGACTTTTAAACAATTAAATATATTATTGATTATTCATTAAGTAAATGAAATCCAAAAATGTTTTCCTTTTTTCCTTTTATCATTAACTCTTTACCACTTGCAAGCTGCTAGTAGTGACCTGCTGAAACTCTTTTCAGAACTGCTGCTTATAGAGAAAATCACTGGGTTTGCTACACAAGTGATGGAGTGTTAGTGAGGGTGGTCTCTGCCTATGTAGCGACCCTTAGAAAAACCCAGAAACTGTTCTAATGGATGTCAAAGCACATCTTTATTGATAAATACTGAGGTTTGTGATTACGGGAGCTGGGGAGGTCATCAGATGTCGCCTTTATAGGGGAAAGAGTTAAATCACTTGTTCAAAGAATTAAAACTGTTACCAGGTATTTTTTTTCCAGTAACTTAGAAATGATATAAAATAGGTTCAGCTCTAAAGTTTTTGCCAAGCCTAATTTTAATATCAAGCAACAGCAACCATTTTTCTTTTTAGCACTTGACTGCTTGTCACATGTCCCCCTTTTTTATTGAGAAACTTTCGTGCTTATTTCCAGCTCCATATTGTTGGTCTTGTACTTTTCTAGAGTAGCTCTGGATGATTTACAGTTTAATCTTACTCATCTTATACTGTGCATACTGGCTCCATGGGTGTAGTGGTTTACACATTCCCCTTACAAGATTCCTGCTTCTAGATGGGGAGGAGATGCAAAAATGCACCCTCAGGGGTCACAAACTTGTGCATTCCTAGGTCCTGGCCCAACACTGGATAGATGTGAGGGCTGTGTCAGGAATGGCATCTGTGCCAAAGCAAACACGCAGATCCATCCACCCCTTAAAGAGCATCCAAAAAGTACCTCATCTTATACTTTGCTTTAGTCCTTCAGCTGGAAACTGAAAGGTCTGTATAAACACGTCTGTTTCTAACACCTCTCTCAAAGCCAACTTTCTGATAATTGGCTGCCCCTCGTAACAGAAGTGGCTCATAGCCAGAGCTGTGTGGCTGAGATGACTATAATAAAGGTATCTGCTCTTGCTGACATCATAGGGAGAAAAAAAGGTAAATACAGGTTTTCAAAAGCCAGGTTCAACCCCACTGCCAAGTCCAACATTAACATTCGTTTTAGGATTATTTGTGACTTAATGACTCCAGGAAAGAGTTCACTAGAATAAAGTAATTTTTGTGTGAAAATAAGAGTACTGATATGAATCTGAGTGTACAGGAAAACACGGTCACTATAGGGAGTTTTCCATTAATATTTTCTCTGACAAAATGGGTGGAGTCATCCAGCTATAAAAATGCGGTAAATCTTTTTTACTTTTTCCCCTTTTGTGGTTTATTTACATTGTCTCAACAGAACGTTTCATTCATGATTTGTTCTCCCGTCTGTTTGTAAAGTGGCTGTACTGTTAAAAGCACGGCTCAGATCACACAGACACGAGGATACCAGCGTCTCATGACTGGCCTTTGCTTTCAAAGCAGCAGACACAAGTGGGTATTTTTGACTTCAGACTGCTCCGTGACGCCACGCTCATAAATGCGGCCATCCATAATGCTTCGTCCACAATGATTCTGTTGTGTTTTTAAGGTTAATTTCATAAAAAAAAGTCAGTATCTTGGCATAATCTCAGTCTAGGAAGATTAGTGAGTCATGGTGCCACCATCCTAAATTCTCATTTAATCACATGGAAATTAAATTCAGTCATTGCCAAGGTGAAGTGTATAATTAAGGAAACGAAATCAATTTAATGAAGTCGGTAAGTAAAAACCTGAAGCACTCTTTCAGGGGACTTAATTAACATATTGCATTGGCCAAGATTATATTATCGCACTGTGAAGTCTTCCAATTACCGGTAATCGGGTTAAATGAAAGGGATCTTTTATTTGATCCTATATCATGTGTTGGTGTGTGGCCAGTTTCTGTGAAATTGGTTGACTGAAGTCATACTTATGAGGCCGAAAGCAAAATGATGACACACACACTGGAAAACAACAGCTCAGTTTGAGATATTCTTAGAAATCCGCTCCTTCACATCGTAGAGACTGTTAAAGCGGTCATTTAATGTCTTCTTTCCAAACTGAATAATTTTCCTTGTTTTTTCTCTATGATTCAGAGCAAAAAGGCGCAAGATGGCTGACAAGGTTCTGCCACAGAGGGTAGGAAAACCTCGACCCCCTTGAATCACACTGCTGTCCCAGTTGGCTGTATTTCCTCAATCTTCACCTGCTACTGTCTTCTAGATCCGAGATCTGGTCCCGGAGTCCCAGGCCTACATGGACCTCCTGGCCTTTGAGAGGAAGCTGGACCAGACCATCGCTCGAAAGCGTATGGAGATTCAGGAAGCCATCAAAAAGCCCATTATGGTATGTGTCCTTGATCCATTGTCATGCAGTTAAAAGTATACCTTGTGAAGATTATTTTTAGGCTTTGTCCACTGAAACAAATGAGAAGTCAGTAAAACATGATCTCAGCTGTAATCCGAGTTCCTGCGGAGCACAGTGTAAGCAGTTTCCACAGAACAGCAGGACAGTTGGTTCCCACACTGAAATCCGACCTTTGTGTTTCCTTGCTACAATTTTAACTGTTAGCGTTAACCTTAGTGGCAGAAACACTCGGTCTGCTGAGATGTGTCACAACAACAACAACTCTAGCAGCAGGAAAATCTGCATTAGCAGTAAATTAATCCAACTGTGACACGGCCACAGAGAAGAGCAAACGGTGTGACTGGTGTGAAGTTAAAACGGTCACAACTTTTTCCTGTGAATCCCTCGTTAGGTTGCAGTGTTTTCCGGTCTTAATAATGTGAACTTATACATAAGGATGGAGTTATTGTAAACACCCTTAATAGCCTGAAATGAAGCGTTTGTCTTTGTTGGAGAGTGAATTTGGCAAGTGAGCTTGAGAGGCTCAATTGTTGCCAGAATTCCTGATACATCTGCTTGTCCCTCTGAAATTACACAGCAAAAGCGCAAGCTCAGGATCTACATTTCCAACACGTACACTCCCAGCAAACCCGAGGGTGAGGAGGCGGAGAAGGTGTCCTCCTGGGAGCTGAGAGTCGAGGGCAAACTCCTGGAGGAAGTAAGTTTAAAAAAAAAACACATTCGAGTGTTCTCGCTATTGTCCCGGTGTGGTCTGACTGCAAGTATTTCAGTCTCTCTCATTGTGTTTCTTCAAACTTGAGTTGGCCAGTGTTCTTGGCTCAGACTACGCAGCCAGATGTGTGTTTACAGCTTTTCTCATTCCACCCCACAACTGCTGACACACACACACACACACACTCAGGATCTCATTTGAAATACGGAATTGAAACCACTGGCCGTTGCATACCATGAGCTGACTAGCCTCCCCTCCCGACATCAATTCTAGCTCGACTCATTGTGTCATCTGGGGCCACATGAAGGAGAAGGAGGTCTTTTTTTTCTTTTTTTTCTTTTTTTTTTGTCTGTTAAAATTTCTCCTCAGTCTCATGGGTTTAGGCATGTGGAGGAGTATTGCATGGAGCAACAGAAAAAGGGATGTGAGGGAAAGGAGTGAAGGGGTCGTGTTGAGCAAACAGACTCTGACAGGGCTGGGGAGCGGGCAGACAAGGGGGGGGGGTGAAGACAGCTTTTTCTAGTCTACAGTTTTGCGCTTCACCACCACCCCCAATGCGGTCAGAGCTAAACAATGCAGCTGCACACTGACACAGCACAATAAGAATACACTGCTTTCTTGCTGCTCCGTCCTTCTGACACTTTTGTTTCGTGCTTTCTGTCTTCCCAGGCTGGCAAGCAGAAGAGGAAGTTTTCATCTTTCTTCAAAAGCCTGGTGATTGAGCTTGATAAGGAGCTCTACGGGCCTGATAACCACTTAGTAGAGGTATGACATAAACCTTGGTTGCAGTTCCATTCAGAACATCGTAGGCACAATGACACCAGAAGTTCAGAGAGTGATAATAGTTCGCCAGCACCGACCTTGTTTAGCTGTGGTCAAGAAGCTGAGCTCAGATTGAAACACTAGAAGTTTGGAGCCAATCCTTCTTTCTTTTTTTTGACTGTAGGCGGGCTTATTGTGTCTGAACTCATCCCACACATAAACCAGATTCTCATTTCTTCTTTTTTTTTAAACTGAAAAATTGTGGTTAACAGTGGTGAAAGTGAGAATTTCCAGTCTTAGGGATCTGCCGATGGAACGGTTTATTTAACCTGGCACTGAGTCATTGTTGTTGCAAAGTAGTTTTGTAAATTTCATGTTAATAAAATCTGCTTATCTGCTTTAAAAAAATCACGTCTTCATCTTCCAGTGGCACAGAATGCCCACCACTCAGGAGACGGATGGTTTCCAGGTCAAAAGGCCAGGAGACGTGAATGTTAAATGCACCCTTCTGCTCATGCTCGACCACCAGGTGCCACTTACTTTCTCAACCGTCACTAAATTTTTTCCTGATGATATTTCTTTTTTTCCACCAACATTTGCTTTGTCCCGATGCTTTTCTTTGATCAGCCCCCTCAGTACAAACTGGATCCACGGTTGGCTCGCCTTCTGGGTGTACACACACAGACACGAGCCAGCATCATGCAAGCTCTCTGGCTTTACATCAAGAACAACAAGCTGCAGGACAGTCATGAGAAAGAGTACATCAACTGCAACCGCTATTTCAGACAGGTAATGGCAAATGGCTAGAAATGGCTCGTGGCGCTTTGATATTTTGGCACTGAAACATCATTTTGCATGTATTTAATTTCACAGCTAAATGATTTGGATTCAGGCAATTATGATTTTTGTGAGGTGTTGTTTTGTAGCCCTTTGCAGACCTCAAATAGGAAAAAAAGTTTTTCCCCTTATGTTGTCTAACTTGCTCTGTTCTTTAACTAAATCCTGTCCAGATCTTCGGCTGTCCACGCATGAGGTTCTCTGAGATTCCCATGAAACTGGCGGGCCTGCTGCAGCACCCTGACCCCATTATTATCAATCACGTCATTAGGTAGGGGAGCCTGGATCATGTTACCTCTTTCTGTCTGAAAAAAGAGCTACATCAGCCTCTCAGTGAATATTAGAAAGCCCTGTGTGTGAGGCTCATACTGAACGATAGTTTCCTTAGCTTTATGTTTTGGCCTGTTATTTCTTAGTGTGCTTATACAAGTGTGCTGTCAGCATCACTCCTTCTCTCCAAACTGTCATTGTGTCTCCCCCGAGCAGCGTGGATCCCAACGATCAGAAGAAGACCGCATGCTATGACATTGACGTGGAAGTGGACGACCCACTTAAGGGTCAAATGAACAGCTTCCTGTCTTCTACAACCAACCAGCAAGAAATCGCTGCCCTCGAGATGAAGGTAAGGCTTCATCTGCACTTCACCAGAGTCGTGGAGGGGGAAAGAAATTGCATACTCCATTTAATTCTGAAAATGTGCTGCTGGTGTTTGTATTCGCTACAGATTCATGAAACCATTGAGTACATTAACCAGCTGAAGACCGAAAGAGATTTCATGCTGAGCTTCAGCAATAATCCACAGGAGTTCATCAAGGATTGGCTGAAGTCTCAGTCCAGGGATCTGAAGGTAGACGCTATGCCCCAGCTTCTAAAATGGTCATACGTGCTTGTCTACACAACAGCAAAACATGTTATAGTTTAGTAACACGATATTTGTATCATCTTCACTCACTTTGAGCTTTTTTCATATTTGTACAGTTGCCTGCAAAGCTTTCCCTGTATTTAATTTAGAAAAGCTGCAGTTATTTTGTGAGCAGTGGTAGTATGTTTCCAGCTTTCATAGACAATTAACTGCTGGGCACACAAAGGCACCATTGGTTCACAGGACTGTGTCCAAACATAGCATTGGTATTCAGTTGAAAGAAAAACACCAGTTAGCTGTTTGTGCTGCATTCCTCATCTGGAGAGACGTTAGCACCTGGATTAAGATGTAGGCCTTTAGGAACCAGACTCAGTGAATCATTGATCCATCAGACTCTCAGTACTACTACAGTCACTTGGCAGTGCATGAATCAGTCTTTACAGTACCGTCTTAGCATGTGGGAATAGAAACCCCTTTTCTTTAATCATTCAATTTTGGTTCCCTGTGTTCAGTGATGCATTTCTGTTCTTTCAGTTGATGACAGATGTGACTGGAAACCCAGAAGAGGAGAGGAGGACCGAGTTCTACCATGAGCCCTGGGTGCCAGAGGCAGTGGGCAGATATGTTTACTCCAAAGTAAGTAGACAGTGAATAATACACTTTTTAGTGCTAACTAGTGTTAGCTTATACATGTCAAGATGTGGTAAGTCCAAACATTACACCAAAATAAAATTAGAAAGATAACTCAAAATTTCAAAACCAATGTTTGATGTCACAGCGTCCATTTTTTCTATACAGTTTGTGGTTTTGCCATTGAGTCTAACCTCTTCTTTTCTATAGGTGCAGCAGAGAAGGCAAGAGCTGGAGCAGGTGTTGGGTATCCGACTCACCTAAGTACAATTCTAAAGGAGGCACAGCCACCTTAGGTTTACTCATGAGTTGTTAATGTTCCACTCAGCTGAAACTGGAAAGAATTCTTTCACCTTGAAATGTTCAGAAAGCCATCGTCACTGACGCAAAGTTCGGGGACCAAAGTGATGCTTATATGACCTTTAATAATATCTTTGCCTTGTAGTATCTGATATATTGAGCCTGTTTAAATAACCTTTATCCTTTTTTATTTTTGTAATATGTTTTGTCTCTGGTACAAAATGCTGTTTAAGCACTGGTGCTGTTTGGGTGTTTTCACTGTCACTTTGAGTGCTGTTTTGAAAGAGGTATGTGTTTACCCTTACATTGAAAAGCCATAATTTTTAGATAAGAGTAATGCCTGATCTTCCTGGAGGCATGGTAGAAGTAAGCATTTCATTCCAGTGTGTATAATACGTTTAATGCTTTTGCAGCATTTTTGAAAGTTGAAATGAAACATTCTGATTTTGTGAATGTTTACATGCCGTTTTTATTTGTTAGTGGGGTGATTCGAGGGGAAGAGGAGCTGAGGCTCTTTAGATTGGACGGATCCATACCTTCAAAGAAAGTTAACTGCTATTAATAATTTGATAGGAATGTAACTGCAGTATGTCAGCTAAAAAAGGAAAAAAAAAGCGCCAAAATATTGTGTACAGTTTATAGTTTCATGAGTTAAAGCTTTGCTGTTTTGTTGACTTTTTGTACATCAGTCTTAAAGTTCTTGAAACATTCCTTTTTGACAGATATCATTGTGCCAAAATGTCTTTGGTGAAGAAGGCACATAAAATTTAAGATGAGGTAAAAACGTTGTGTACAAATGTTATTTTTGTACAGCTTCTCTTTGTTAAATGTTTGCATGTTGTGTATCAATCAAAAGCCTTTATCTTTTATACATTTGGAGTATTTTTTACAATAAATATACTTACAAATGTTCACGTACTGTGTATTCTTTAACAACATTCAGCCTGTTACAGAGGGGTAAGAATTTATATAGAATATTGTCCGTTGTAATAATGTCGTCTACCGCATACCCTCGATTGCATGCTTAGAGAGCTGCAGATATGCCGTGAGGTGCATGTTGGGGCTGGTTGCAAAGCTTAGGTGCCTCTGAGAGCAGCCGTTTCAACAGGTATGTCTGGTCTTACTCAAACAGCTTCTGTTTACCACTCCTCAAATAACAGCCAACCCTAAAACACCCTTCACTAACAGGGCTCTGTCTCGGCTTGTATTGTGACACTGGTTCAAAGAAAAGGCCAGACTAACGTTTAAAACTGAATTAGATTCTTTGATCGTTTTTGCATGTGTTTACTGACTTAATTATGCTTTGAATATGGTCTCTTATTTTCAATTTAATTACATTTTATTTATCTAGCACCAAATCACAACAAGGGCCAGCTGAAGGTGCTTTATATCGTAAGGTGGACCCAATATTAACAGACACAATTCCTTAGTATTCCAAGAATTTATATTGGTTACATAGAAATTATTTTTAAAGTTAAAGAGAATATTGGATTTTTTTTCTCCACCCACTACACCCTGCCTGCACTGTCTCTTTCACCTCTCCTATGCAGTTTGCTTTGGATGTTTGATCCCAGGCATTTAAATGCCTGTACCTTCACTACCTCACATCTTTACTGTCACACTAGCCTGCCCTTTATTCACAGACGTATTCTTCGCCTCGCTTCTACCATCTTCATTCCTTTCCTCCCCAGTCATCTACCTCCTCCCTGCTCTCACTATAGATTACACCGTCATCTGTGAACATGATAGTCCATGGATTCGCCTGAGTGAACTCATCTGTTAATCTTTCCATCACCACTGCAAACATTAAGGGTCTCAGAGCAGATTCCTGATGTAATCCCACCCCCACCTTGAACCCATCTGCCACTCCTACTGCGCACCTCACCACCGTCTCGCTGTCCTCACACGTCCTGGAATTATTTTTTTTAAAGGTGTAGTTTTTTAAAATGGACTGTAGGTGGCGGTGTCTGCATTTGTATATATTATACATCAAAGAAATACCACGAAGACGCTGTACCGGAAATAGCGCCTGGTCTGCAGTGGCTTTAACCGGATGTAGAAATTTCAAGATGGAGGTGGACGGAATTGATCATGTAGGTGTATTTTTTTTCCTGCCGCTTTGTTGCTTTTATGACTGTCATGCGAAGGAAACGTTTCTGTTTTGCTGTGGGTCTAATAGATTATTCAAAATCGGTTGTTTGAGGGAAGGATGCGGGACTTCAGTGTAAAAACGGAAACGTCACTTCATTGAAAGCAGCGATTGTGCCGGTTTGCTGTCTCATTGTAGCTAACCCAGCTAGCTTCTCACGATGACTGGCAGCGAGGTGCGGACAGTTTATTCTATTCTTAGCTTTTTTGACCACACAGGGGTGCTTATTTCAGCATATTATGAGAGATATATATCTGAGTTTATTATATGGGAAACGCCAAGCGTTACTTTATTAATATACGTGCACGTTTGTACGTAAGCTAACTGATGTTAGTTTGCTAATGAACTGTAATTGTTGGGAGAAAGTTAGCATCACACACTTTAACGCTTTTTGTTACATAGGTTGTTTTTTTGTTTGTTTTTTTAATTCCTTGCTAAAAGATATTTCCTGTGTTGGTGCTACAGGTTAGGCCTAATGGCTAATGTAAACAGTGGTCAATTTCAACCAGTTCAGTCCACCAATTTAATCAATGAAAATTGGACAAATGTGCATTTCTATTCTTCTTCTATAATATTAGATAATGGCAAGCTCGACATACACTATTTACTGATAAATGTTGTGTACTTTGCATTGTCCAACATAAGATCCTCTCATCGGGCATGTACTTTTCACATCATCACACTTTTCGGGACCACAAAAAGCTAATGTAGATGATTTATATGCTGCTGGGTTAATCTAAAATAATGTTCGCGGGAAAAATTTTACAGTTCTTCAGTATTTTTACAGCAGAAGTCTGTAGGCTGCTATATAATTGGTATCTTAATCTTTAATTTTAAATGTAGTGGCGTAAATGCTATAGTAGGAAAAAGAGACGTAGTTTACATCCTTCAGGAGATGTCTGCCTAACTAAAACTGTATGCATAGAGGCTGCTTCATATTGAGGGTATACAGAGTACACAGTGACGTCTCTGCATTGCGTTTTGGCTGGAGCCTATTCCAGCTGTCATAGGGCCAGTGGCAGGGTACATCATGGACAGGTCGCCAGTCTTTTGCAGGGCTAATTCATATATACAACTATTCGTGCTCACATTCATACCGTCACCAATTAATCTTACGCCACCTTGGACTGGATTCAAACCCAGAACCTTCCTGCTGTGATACAGCAGTGTTAACCACCATACCACACTTGATGGACGACTTTTAAGTTGCAAATGGGGACTAAAGGAAAAGCACTTCTCATCAGTGAGAATTCATTTGACCCAGTTTGCTGTTTTTTTGCTATCAAAATCATCATCACTAACACAAATTGGCAGGCAGCATAGCAATCAACTGGCTAACATACTTTCTTATCTTAAAACAAGAATGAAACAAAATTGATGGCTTATGAACGCAGTCATTGATTAATGCATATTTAACCTCCTAAGACCCGAACTCTTCCACAGCATGCATTTTTAATTTCTTTTTGATATTTGGGCTGATTGGGACCTGATGGATGTAAAAATAAAGAATTACCAGAATTTTTTTTTTTAACCTAATTTTTGTTTCTAAGAAAAATGAGAGCCACATATGAGGATATTCCTTTAAAATTTCAATAGAACAGTAGCAGTATTATGTCCTCGTAAGTGGATATCAGGCCCTTGTGGAGCAAAATTGACTATTTTGGTCTAAATAACCCAAAATGTGATGTCCACATATGTGGATGCCAGGTCCTAGGAGATTAAATATGCCATATTTAAATGTTCAAGAGCTCACTGTGAAGAAGTTGCACCATGTTGCAATGTGTTTCTTTAGCAGATGGAGATGGGGGAGAGTAAAGGTGGATCAGGTCTGCGGCAGTACTACTTATCTAAGATAGAAGAGTTGCAGGTGAGGAAATGAAAAATCATTTTTGTTTTTGTTGCTTTTTAACGCATGCTCGCCCATCATGCCTGACCTGCTTTTTTTTTTTTCTTCATAGTTGACTGTGAACGAGAAGAGTCAGAATCTCAGACGTCTGCAGGCACAGAGAAATGAGCTCAATGCCAAAGGTATGGTGCTTTATCTTCCTGCCACATTACTTGGAATTGTGTCATTCTGATGTACACAGTCAGACATTTCCTTTGTTACTTTGGTCTCAGTGCGTCTCCTTCGTGAGGAGCTGCAGCTACTACAGGAACAGGGATCCTACGTGGGAGAGGTGGTGAGGGTCATGGACAAAAAGAAAGTGCTAGTTAAGGTATGCTGTGTACATTCACCTTGCAGCATCCTTCTTTTTGAATCAGTCGTGGACAGTTTACATTTATGTCTGTTCATCATTTTCAGGTGCATCCAGAGGGAAAGTTTGTGGTGGATGTGGACAAAAACATTGACATCAATGATGTGAGTATTATAAAAGCTGAGTCCATTTGTAATATTTACTGTAAAGTATGATGGAGCTAAACGAGAAAAAAATGCATTTTACTCATTAAAATAAGTACTAGGAATCAGGAAACCTAAACTGTTCTGTTATTATTTCTGTCAAATTGCCACTAGGTGACTCCAAACTGTCGTGTAGCTCTGCGTAATGACAGCTACACCTTGCACAAGATCCTTCCTAACAAGGTGGACCCTCTGGTGTCCCTCATGATGGTGGAGAAGGTGCCGGACTCCACCTATGAAATGATCGGCGGCCTGGATAAGCAGATCAAGGAGATCAAAGAAGTGATTGAGCTGCCCGTCAAACACCCTGAGCTGTTCGAGGCTTTAGGCATTGCCCAGCCCAAGGTGGGTATTTGACAAGAGAGCCAATGGTACGAATTTCAGAAGTTTCTGTTAGGGTTTTATATTTATATCTTTGACACATTTTCTCATCTTGTTGCCTGCCCATCATTCACTTCAGTCCTAAAACATGAAAAGAGGGGGGAAAAAGATAATTTGATTAAATTGGTTAACTAAAGCTACACTTGTTGCATCTGTGTAGGTGGTTCAGATTTTCCTTTGTGCTTGCAGGGTGTGCTGCTCTATGGCCCCCCAGGTACAGGGAAGACCCTCCTTGCCAGAGCTGTGGCCCATCACACTGACTGCACCTTCATCAGGGTGTCTGGATCAGAGCTGGTCCAGAAATTTATCGGAGAGGGTGCGTGCCTTTTCTTTCCTGTACACTGGGATCGAATTGATCCCCATGTTTTTAATAACTGGTTTTGGTTGATCTCTCCCTGGCTTTCCGCAGGTGCCCGTATGGTGCGAGAACTCTTTGTCATGGCAAGAGAGCATGCTCCGTCCATCATCTTCATGGATGAGATCGACTCCATCGGCTCATCTCGGCTGGAGGGAGGCTCAGGCGGGGACAGTGAGGTGCAGAGGACGATGCTGGAGCTGCTCAATCAGCTGGATGGCTTCGAGGCAACCAAGAACATCAAGGTACTGCAGAGGATCACTGTGTAGTCTCATATCCTTACTATGAACACTGAGGTGTAGTGTTATGTGCACAGGACAGCCTCTTAATACATGCGTCACTGATGACATTTCGGCTTGCTGTATAGGTTCTTTATGCATAAATGACATTGTGGTACAACTGGTATTTATTTATATACCAGCATCACCTAAAGTTGCTGATGACTACAGAAGACCTTTATAATATTTTGAAACAAGTAATGCTGCATTTGTTAAATAAATGTTCATGAGTGCTAAACATGGGAGTTAAAGTATTAAATAACCCCAATTATTCAAATATACTTAATAGTATGTCGTCCATCTCTGCAGGTCATCATGGCCACTAACCGTATTGACATCTTGGACTCAGCTCTGCTCCGGCCAGGCAGGATTGACAGGAAGATCGAGTTTCCGCCTCCCAATGAAGAGGTAGTTAATCGTTTAGTGTGTTTACTCAAACATGCTGAGTTTTTTGTATCTAAGCACACTTAATTATGCGCCCACAGGCCCGTCTGGATATCCTGAAGATCCACTCCAGGAAGATGAATCTGACTCGCGGCATTAACCTGAGGAAGATTGCAGAGTTGATGCCCGGAGCTTCTGGTGCTGAGGTTAAGGTAAGAATTAACCTGCTAAATGGAAGCTGCGTTAAATGAGGAACTATATCATTAAATTTCCCCTACTGCATTTGTGTATTATAGGGCGTCTGCACAGAGGCAGGGATGTATGCTCTGAGAGAACGGAGAGTGCACGTCACTCAGGAGGACTTTGAGATGGCGGTGGCAAAGGTCAGTATAACCTAAAGCTAATTTTTGAATGCAGTGTTCACGTCTTGCACTATACTAACGCAGTTTTACTTTATCAGGTCATGCAGAAAGACAGTGAGAAGAACATGTCCATCAAGAAGCTTTGGAAGTAAAAGGCCTTGTGTATTCTTGCACACAATGCAACCACATATGTATATTTCCCTTTTGTTTATGGTTTATAATTGTTTCATGAGTGTGATCAGTCAGTAAAATAGTTTCCCCAATAAACAGAGTTGGTCTTGTTTTATTTCTCAAGCAAACGTAGACAAATTCAACCCACTTCACTAAACTCAAACTTTTGTCAAAGCAAAATCAGTCATATGGTCTTCAGATTTCTGCTTTACAGTTAACATATTCAATATGGCACTTCACATTACAGCTGCTGTTATAATAGGGGGCTTACATAGCTGACCACACTGAGTGCAGATGTTTTTGACAATAAGTTGCTGTAGGAACTTTGTCCTGCATGCTTGTACTACATACCTTTCTCATAAAGCCACTGCACTATCAGGATATACGGTATGTACACCAGCACTATCTGACTACTGTGGTCATTCTATGCTGACCACTCTGCAACAGGCCTGTTGGGTGTTCTTTTACAGTGACTCACATACTCATTTGTGGAATGGTTACACGGCAGTAAAACACTGGATCAGTCCAAATGCTCAGCACCTTCAGAGGCACGCCACAGTTCTGTCCTCTTTTTCTATTTGGAAGGTCAGCTGGCTAGCGCCTCACCCAGGACGCAGGCACCCACTGTGGCTCCATCTGTACTTTTTCCAATACAACCTGGAGCTCTGCTAAGGCACTAGCTGGATCTTCCTTTACCAACACGTAGTCGACCCAGTGGCCGTAGCATTCGTCCATTTGCTCTGCCGACTGCTTCATTTCCTGCAAGTCATCGTCCTGAGAGGAAGAGAGACAAGTGTTTAGCTGCTAATACACT
>NW_005187836.1:119891-143078 GCF_000239375.1 Pundamilia nyererei | reverse complement strand
GTGGCCGCTACGCTGAGTGAGGAAGAGGAGCCAAACTGCTTTCCCTGACCATCACCGATGCGAGGCCTTACAAAGATGACATATGGTTTGAACTCAGCGGTGCGGAGAGTCTTCAATGCCTGAATGTGATAAGACCAATCAGCCATTTACAAACTCCCATATAAAAATCCCACAGAGCTTTTTCTATGCTGAGAAGATGTACTGCACAAACAGAAGACCATAAGATAAGATAACCTTTATTAGTCCCACACGTGGGAAATTTGTTTTGTCACAGCAGGAAGTGGACAGTGCAAAAGTTATGAGGCAAAATATAAAGTCAAATCAATGTCTAAGTATAAAAGACTGCACAGTTATCAGAGAGGATATTCTTTTTGAAGCAAACAGAAACAGCCTGTGAGCCACTAAAAATGTTAAACATATTTTTGATGATTTATTATTGGTTTTATGTTGGCAGACAGTTGCACAAAATAAGGTGAAAAGTCAGTTTGCCTGATATCATGCATTTCTATCTCCTGTATAGGCTCCAGAAAGCTTCACAGGTCTGGACGCAGGCAACAGATCAATCCAATTTCATTTGAAAATACCATAATATGAAATGTATTCCAATATTGCACATATTACACATGTATATGGCATGATGTGGCCAATATGCAACCTGCTGTCTTTACTTCTTTTAAAGAAGAAGGCACTTTTACATTGACACAGGAAATTCGATTTAAATGAGAAGTGTATTTGGTTGGCAGTGCCGCCTACCATAATTTTTAAAAACACTTACCTCTGGCTGCACATCCACCAGACAGACCTTGTTCTGATCCAAAACTCTGTGAATGGAGTCCAAACTGGTGCCATAGAGATTCTCTTTATACTCGCCGTACTCAATAAACCTGCAGAAACACATCATCACCACTAACAAGTTAATTAAATTAACTAAAGTGCTGAAATGCTTCAATTAACCCTTTTGTGTTCTATAATTGTTTTGCACTTCATCAGAAAACATTGTTCCCAGCACTCACTTGCCATTCTGGATGTCTGCCTCAAAAGCAGCTTTACTGATGAAGTGGTACTCCACTCCTTCTCTCTCATGACTCTTCCTGGCTCGAGTGGTGTCTTCAGGGCGCCGTTGGTCAGCAGAAAGAGCAAGTTGGAAAATAAGTCACAAGATACTGGATGCTTGTATGTTTCTGGATATCTCATTAAGCTCGATACTGATTACATTAAAAAGCAGTGCGTTTACTGTAAAATCAACTTGCAAAGAGATACTGGTCTCAGTCGGTACCAATCCTATTTTTTATGTTTTGCCAGTGAGTTATTAAAAGGTGAACATCTTTCCAACTACACCAAAGTCTGCAACTCCCTGTCACAGACCTCAACAAGCTCCATGTATGACTCGTTTATTTTGGCGTGTTTTAAAGTCTCTCGTACTGAATCGTCACAGTAGTTAAACTGGGGAAAACAGCAGCTATGATGGTGACGTTAAATGATTCACCGTCTCACAGTCTGCCTGTGCAGAGATTAGATGCACACACCTCCCTTGAATTAGGCAGTGGGTTTCTAGGTTGGTGCGACAGACGGGTTTGGAAGCATTGAAGGAACAGCTGTTGTGAAATGGCGTCATAACTAACAAAACTGAATTGGAATGGTATGTGGTGTGTGGATTGTTTGTTTAATAATCTGGAAACTCGTGTAATATTTTGAGGGTCACGCAAATTATGGGAGTTTCCTGAGAGAAATGTAAAGGTTGAGTGCGTTTGCAGGTACGACGTGCCAAAGAACAAAGTGCCTTATACTCACTCGAAAGCTCTTTTACTTCACTCTTATGAATTCAGTGCAAACACTTACAGTCAATTAGAAAAGATAAACAACACTTACGAGGCACAGCCAAACCGTACCGCCGCAGATTCTCAGCAATCACCTTCTGTTTGAGCTCAGCGATCCGTGCTCCAAGTGAACCTATGACCATACAAACAGCATAGCTAGTTTATATAAGATGATCATGAACTTGGAACATGTGTATAGATCTGGCCAAAAGTTCACTCATTGTGGGCATGAATAACATGGTAGTTTGGAGTTTTTAATGATTTCTTTGAACTATTCTTTTTCCAGGATGAAATGATTGTACAGCATACATCTGTAATCTCTTAAAGAAAATCCCAAGAAGTTTGTGCACAAGTTTGAATCTTTTTGGATTTTCTCACAGGGCAAAATTTATACATTGATATACACACTAATATTTGAATTTTTAAATTTGAAAGGCTAAAGTTGATTTAAATTGGCTGGTTTTGAGCGTACTTTCAATGGGGTTAAGGTCGTGTTTTTTTCGAAGGCTGGTTCACAATCATATTAGCCTGCTTTATCCATTCCAAAACATCCAGTTGTGCCCAAGTTTCAGTTGTCTAGCTGTTTTTCTGATTCTAATTCGAAGGTAGTCTTCCTCCACGATTCCATACGCTTTGTGTAACGTACCAACATTACAAACAAACAGCCCCAGAGCATGATGCTACCTCCACCAGTGTTCTCAGGTTTGAAAACCTCAGCATTACTTGTCCAAACATACCAACGGTCATTACTGCCATAAAGCTCAATATTGGTCTCATCTAACCATGAAACTCTTGTCCATAAGGCATTTGCTTTATCCATAAAGTCCATAAAGAGTTTGATGAAGTCGATTTTGGAACAGAGGCTTCGTCCTTGGTCGGCGCTCTCAGTTCATAGTGATGTAAAACTCACTTCACTGTGACGCTGCTATTCCAGCAGTTTCCACTTCATGACAGGTTTGACTCCTGGTGGTTCCTGAACATCCTAAAGAATTTTGAGGATGACTTCACCGTGTCAAGTTAAAATACTATTTTAACATTGTAAACACAGATTTGAGTTTATGCACATAAAGAACTGTTAAATTAAAATCCCAAAAGTACCATGACATTCATAACCCATGATGGCTGTATCTGAATTTCTCATCACAACTGTAGTTTCATCGCTGTTAAAATTCACTCCAATTGACGAACCTATGAGTGTTATAAGGCGAGGTCTCTCTCCAGGACGTGGAAAATATTGTGCGACTTCCTCGTAAATCAGGAACTCTGTGTGATTGGCGTCAGGAGTGTGCGCTTCACCAGGAGAACCCTGGCGATCTTTCCTGTAGCGGAAACTTCTGCGTAGGCTAGCTGTTAAAGACATGAAGGTAGCCTTAGGGTACATATGCTACTGCACTGATCCACACTTATACAAATCCAATAAATACACCAAAATCCTGCCCATGTATTGCAGATCGCTCTGCCACTTTGATATTAAGAAACAGGTTTGAGGTAGCTGAAAATTGCATGTCAAAACAGTATCACACAAGACACACACAGTGGACAACACCATTAGATATCAGTAAGAGTACCTGAGTAAAAATCCCATGAGAAAGCATGGCCACAGAAGGCAGGGGCTGCCTTACTCTTGGGAGAAACTACAACTTATATTAGACCATTGAGTAAAGCAACTTAAGTTTTATTTTATGATTTCTTTTCAAACAGAATAAAACGATCAGAAGCCATGCATGCTGTGTCTAACTTCTTAAAGCACAGGGTAATCACTGTCAGCATGACGCATGATGACGGGCCATTTGCAGCACATTGAGATGGCATGAGGCGCCACACGAACACTGAGAAGCTCGATGGCTGTAGCACACAGGGCAAAAAGCCTGCCAGTCTAATCATACCCTGACAGGCTATATTTATATTAAAATGTGTTTGTTTTACAGAGGAAAAAAAAAAATCTAAGCTCATGGAGGCACTAAAGAAAGTTGAGTTCCTAAAGTTGTTACATCCTATCCTAAGCGGAACATGGGGATGTGCAGTAAACCCGATGGCAATCCATCAGGAAGTTGCTGAGGTGTTTCATTTAAAAACCACAAAAAATGGTTATAGTACTGGGTGACCAGGTTTCCTCATTCATGTGTTACTGCTCATCAATCATTTTCTTCTCTGGCTCCAAATTCCAAAAGTCAACACTGCCCAAGTGCAGTTTCACATGTCACTGTATTACCATCAGTGCCACGCTCAATGAGAAACTCCAGTTATTGGCGCAATATGATGGAAAAGACCACGAAAAAACAAAAAACACATAAAAACTGCGTAACTACAACTACAATTACACTACAGTGATATGAGAGACTGAAACACTGAGCTTTTATGCAGTTTCTGGTTACTGTTACTGCAAAGACAAGAATATGATGTTAAGTACCACAGTACAAGTGAGAATCAGTAGAAATGTTTGGCTCAAAAAAATGCTGATCCCTGCTGATAATCAAAGAAAAGTTTGGTAGTTTTAGTTCATTAGGTGAACTAAAAAGGATCAATTAGAAAAGTGGAATAAACAACTTTAAGACTCCACTATTGGACCATAAAAACGATATTCTTTATGGTGAAACAAAGTTTTTAATAGGACTCAATGCAATCTGTGAAAAAACTAAATACACCCCATAATTCAGTACATCGACTCTTCTTTTTCAGCCATTCTGCTGTAGTTTTGCTGATGGACTTCAGTGTCCTGTTGTGTGACCAAATTTGTGCCAAGCTTTCGCTGCTGGACAGACAGCCTCACATTTGACTCTGGAATACACACGGAGGAGTTTATGGTCGACTCAATGACTGCAATGAGTTTGATACATGAACATTTTACACTACCTCTCAGCATTAGTATCCCATATTATCTCATACAAACATACCCTTTTGCCCCATGTTTAGTTTGTTGGAAACTGGTCACCCTAGTTGCCACTACAGGAATGTCTAAATGAAATTACACTACATTAAGGCAGCTGTAGAGATAATTCAGCTCTAGCGGACAGATGGGTGTGGACATGGTTTAGGGGAGGAAGGAAAAAAAAGAAGAGAAAAAAAAAAAAGAAGGTCAAATGGTGTGAACAAACACCCACTGAAGCACAGTCACATCCTGGAAGCCTGGCCAACCTACTGGTGAGAATTTCTTGTGTAGTGGTCACACACGTGGACTGTTTTCTGTTTGACGGTTATCTGGCCTAACCCTCAATAATCAATGAAGCAACCAAAGCAATCCAGTCTCACACAATCTGAGGAATAATATACACACTCGAAAAGAAAAAGCTTAGCACACAGACTGAGCGAAAGATGTGATGTTGCAGTGATTAACATAAACTCACTGATTGTGCTTGCTCACCTATGTCCTTTCCATTCACAGCACTCTTATTGTCACAGTCTTCTGTTGGATGGCAATCGGGAAGAGAAGACAGGGTAAGAGGAGGGAGGAGGTGTTGGGGATACTTTAACGTGAGAACACAGCAGGTTAGGAGAGGATTTGTGGCAATTAAAGAAACTGTAAAGGCAAAACATGACACAGTGTGGATGGGGAGGAGGAAAGTGACCAAAATTTGTGTTTCAGATGGGTCAATGAGAATTTCATACAGAAATTCAGGCAAGAAAAACATGGAGCCAGTCCAAACTGGGGATGAGAGATGGTTGCTAAAATGAGGGGTTTTCTACGTACCTCTATCGGCCCGTTCATCTGAAGTTAGCAAAGCAAGGAATAATACACAGTATCACTGTAGAGTGTGACATAGACTATTCGGCGACCCCTAGTGTACATTCAGCTCTCTCAAATTCACAATGCAGTCTCATAACTGTAACTGTATCCATGCTTGGAGATCCTCAACCATCTTCTTTCTCTACTGGAAAGACTTTAATTTTTTTTTAAAATTAAGAATAACTGGATAATCAGATTTAAAGGAGAGAAACCATTTTACTACTGCATCTTTTTGTAGATGCAAGAAAAGGACTTGCATCATTTCATCTTTTAAATTGGATTTAGGAAATTAAAGTGATGGATTATGCATTTCCCCCCCTCAGAGATTAATCTTTGATCCCCTCCTTCTCTTTATAATCTCTCTTTTAGGACCTCCTTGGATAGATTAGACCCACAACAGAAGATGTGTGTTGAGATCTAAGAGTCTAAAACATTTGCGCTTGTATATAGTAAGTAATGCTTACATGTGGGAGCTTTTGGGGAAATGGGAGCAGATACGGAACCCATTTTCATCCTGTATCTCAGTCGCCTGGGAAGAAAAACAAACATTTTCAAAAATGTATTACTGATTAAAAAAAAAAAGGCAGCTTTTTAAACATCTGATACACAGACTGTTGATGCAAGCTACCTCTCCTGAAACTGCACTGAAGGGATGAGGGCAGCGCGCAGGTTACAGTCGCCCACCCTCTTGGCCTGCCACCAGGTGGGGTCTTCCTGGCTAACAACCTGAAGAACGTCACCCCGTTTAAAGGGGAGTCCTGCCTCTTGGCACGGGGTTGCTTTGTCCTCAAAAGGTGTGTAGTCAAATAAAGCTCGGATGTAGACCTTTTAAAAGAAGGAGGAATATTCTGTTAAAAACTTTATCATCTCTGTATTTATTTAACTTTATTCATTATATACAGAAAAGTGTAAGATACTTTGGTGAATACACATATAGCGCTGTGCAAAAGTCTTGAGCCACTTGTCAGTGTGTCTACACCTAACAGACGACTAAGCCAATAACAATTTTAAACTGTATCTTTAGACACTTTGTTACTATCAGCCTGACACAGATCCAAGATCCAGCTGAGATCTGACACAGGCTGAAGCAACAACTGGTCGCTGAAGCCTCATCAGGCTTTTATTCCAAGGAAAGAAAGCTGAAAATGGACTGGAGAAAAAGAAAATCTGTGGCAACAGGTCTTATGGAGTAATGAACCCTAATTACATTTTTGATTCCAATCGTTATCAGTTTGCACAAAAGAGATCAGGAGAGATACAACAGTGAGTGGAGGCTCTGTCATGGTTTGGGGTATTTATTTTATTTTTTAAATGAGGGGTGGATCATGACATTTTTTTTTTTCCACAGTTCTGTAATTCTGCAAATTGCACAATCAAACATTTGCTCATACGCAACACTAAAGGGCAAGGTAAAGAAAAGTAAAGTGGATACATGTGAATAAACCTTGATGAAGGGCTGAGTGGTTGTGACCGTCCATAAGAAAAGCCTGCGTACTCACGCAGCAAGCATTCCTAACCTTGCTTTCTTTCATTTTATCGTCATCTGCAACAGCTGGGATGATTTTCAGTGTGATGGAGCCTTGTGATTGGGACTAAAAAAAACAACAACAACAGAGCACCACAATGATCGGCTGCCAGCTACAAGAATCATAGTATCTGAACTAGTCCGATTCCACATTTATTACCAGTATCTGACTAATTTCATCTGGCCTTTTGTGGGTTATCAGGTTTCCGTTGACCTCTCGAAGCTCATCCCCTACATGCACCAGACCTGGAAACACAAGCACAGCACGCAGGGGTAATACAGCTAAAGAAATGCCCAATTCTTAGAATACAAACCTGAAATGTGAACAAAAGACGATTTTGTGTTGCCAGTATGTCGATAACATTACTATGGCAACATCCAGACGCAAACCTAGTTTATATTCTCAAAATATGCAATCTCGTGGCACTAATCTCACGGATTTGATTTCTGTTACAGTTCACAGGGTTACGCAATGTAATCTACTGACATCTCTCTCAGTATATCAGTAGTGCTAAGAAGGTCCTACTGGGTAGCGTTAGCATCCACGGTAATAGAGATATTATAATACAATAGTGCTGTTCCATTACGCATTTGATTTTCCACATAAAAAATATCTGGCATTTAAAGTTCAGTAGAAATGTTTTGCAAACTCAGTCTCACCACTCCGGTCAGCTGCGCCTCCCCTCATGATTCGGGCCACAATTACAGCTCCTGTTGCTTCATCTCTCCGAATAGTCGCTCCCTGTTTATACAAGCATGCACATTAATAAATAAGATGTATTCATAGCAAATCTCATCCCAAAGTCACTAAACTGGCCTAATCCTCCGACTGGAGGAAGAGGCTCCCAATTTGCAGCTAGTTGTAATTGGAAAGATCAATAACTGACTGAAGCTAAATGTCAAAATGGTACGTGAATGAAGAGTCTGATACCCCATCATCAATATTGCCTACTTGTTTGTGCTTCTACTTAAAGTTCATGCAATTTAATGACATTTAAATGCTGTAATTACAGGTTTTCTAATTGCTGCATCAAGCAAAAACATTTGCAGCCCACTTTAGCTTCAATCACTGTTTGCTACTCTGGGTTACAGCTACATTTTTAGCTTTAAGTAAATCATGTGTTAGTTTGACACTTTAGAAAATGTGATGTACTTATTTCCTTTCCTACTGAGAGCTGGATGAAGAGATAAACACTAATCTCATGTCTGTGTACTCACAGCATGAAGGTGCAGTCAGCAGACAGTTAGCTTAGCTTAACAGTCTTAAATCTGGAAACAGCCAAGCTAACAGTTCCTCCCCTATGGACCAAGTGGTCTGTGAGGCTTTGACAAAACTTCTGAAGGTTATATTTTGTGTCAACAATGAAACTCAGCCAAAGTCTAATCTACAGCTAGCTGCTTGTTGATATAAAAGTAGGATCGCATTAGCCGTATATATTTTTTCTGTGGATTTCGTAGACACTCATTCATACTTCAGATTTATCCAAGACTGTTCATTGAAGTTCATTAAAGTAAAATTCTTGAGGACAGGATGAGGTTTTCAAGTTGTACAGTGTAACATTCTTGCATTTACGTAGCACTTTGTTCTTCTTACCGACAAATCAAAGTATTAGTAAGTTATACAACTTATATAAGAGACAGCTGTTGGTTTTTTTCTGCTATACTGCAGAGCGTCATTTGCAGCACATCGCCCTCTTTTACCAACGTTTGAAAACCTCTGGACGCAGTTTAAGAGTCAATAAATATCTGAAAATGACCCGGCTCTGTAATGTCTTCTACAGCCTCCTGTACACAGGTTCTAACTTGTGAATGAAGCAGTGGGTGCCGGCAGGTTGGGGTTGATCTTTTCCACATACGAGTATGACTGCTCCTCTTTATCGATGCCCTTAATAAAGTTGTTTCAAACTCCAATTGAACAGGTTCAAATAAAGATGTTGATTTCACCTTCATAGGAAAATCTAATATCAATCATCAGCACATATTTGATACTCAGTAGGAATATTTCTTTGCTTTTTTGTGCGCGTTTCTTATAATCTGATTTACTGAATCTGTTTCATTTCTTTTTTATTTCATTAGCAGTAGTTTTCAAAAAGCAGGTACTAGTTTAATGAAAAGCCAAACTGCACCCTTAGACACTTACCAGTGGCTCCTTGTTCTTCACCAGCCGAACGATCTTCACAGACTCTTCCTCCAGGTCATCGTCCAGATCGTCTGGGAGTGGTGGCAGCACAGGGTCAAATTTTTTTTGAGCCACTGTGTCATGAGCCGATAGCACTGCCTGAATCACAAGCCAAGATTTAGGAGCTCGATCAACAGAGATAAAAGGATCCAGAAAAGAAGGTTACAGCACGTAGGAAACATACCCGATTTCTGGGGAAAAGAAAACTGAGGGAATAAAATGAACGTTCTGATTCCACAGCTATCATCAATTCCCAGAATGCTTCCCAGACAGCCAATAACCTGAGCATAATCACTTGATCAGAGTAATTAGGCAGTCTTGTGTGTGTCTAGGGGATGGGGAAGGGGTGCAGACAGCTCTGACGGTGGTGTTATGTAATAAATGTGGAAAAATCAGAGGTGTGCAGGGCAAAAATACTGTGAAGCAGCATTATTAAAGAGATCAAACCTCAGAAGGAAAGAGAGCAAGGGAGAGGTATGGTCTAGCATTTAACAGCTTCTTTACGCAGGTTGAAAAAGGCTGAGTGTGTGTGTGCGTGTACACCTTGAGATGAGGAGTGCTCAAGAGGAGCAGCAGTTCTTGCTCATCATCCTCCAGTGGCCCATTCTGAAGCTCTTCTGCTAGCTGGTGATTGAAATCAGAAAATTACTGCTTTAAGTATTTCAAAGTATTCTTCTAGTCACCAGAGAAAATATATATTCACTTCTAATTGCACTTACATCCTCTGCCAAACAGGAGGCACTGTGCAGGACTGGAGTGGGGCTGTGTTTCTCATACTGCTTCAGTTTTTCATGGATCTGGATGTAAAGCAAGAAGCAACAAAACCACAAATGCAGATCATTAATTTTTAATGAAAAACAACAACAACAACAACAACAACAACAACAACAAAAAAACATCATATATGATGTGTACCGTTTTATAACCAGCCACTATGTTAGGTAAAGTTGTTCAACTGTTTGTTAACACAAATATCCAATCAGCCAATCACATAGCAGCAGCTCAATGCAGACATGTAGACAAGGTCAAGACAACCCGCTCAGGTCCAAACTGAGCATCACATCGAGAAGGAAATGCGATTTAAGTGACTTTGAACAGGGCATGATTGTTTGTGTCAGACAGGCTGGTCTGAGTATTTCTACTGATCTACCGGGATTTTCCCACACAACCATCTCTAGGGTTTACAGGGAATAGTCAGAAAAAGAGAAAATATCCACTGAGAGGCAGTTCACTGGGTGAAAATGACTTGTTGATGTCAGAGGAGAAGAATCAAACTGCTTCAAGCTGACAGGAAGGAAAAAGTAAGTCACGCAACCACTCATTTAATGGTTCGGTTTTTATATAGCTCTCTTTTGACTATACTTGAGCACTCAAAGTGCTTTACACAACATGTCTGATTCACCTATTCACACACTTTCAGAGTTTTTTCTGTGCTTTGTGTCCAACATCCAATTGTAGATGGACGGTTTTGGAACAACTCATGGTTCAGCGGTGACCCATGAGTAGATGTCATCTACACCGTAGCAATTAAACTTAATGTGCATGTACAGTAATCCAGCATGTGTGAAAAAAAAAAGAAATAAATAAAATGTCTGAATCACAAATACAGTAGTCACTTCTACTCTGATGTATCCACTATACCTTCATGAGGTATCCAATGCTTTTCTCGCTGAAGACATCTTTGAGGAAGACCAGGTCTTCTTTGTGGTTGGCATCAGGGTGAAGCTGAGACGTGAGCAGAGCCAGGATCTCATGCAGCCCTTGAGTATTTAAAAAAAAGAAAAAGAAATCATGCTGTATATTTATGACTGAGTCAAAGAACAATTTCTATCTAGAAATGCATCGTACATAATAACCACCTTCATCAACAAAGAGACTGTATGGATTCTCTCTTTAGCTCACCGATGTTTATAATAATAATAATAATAATAATAATATGCTTTTCCATATCACCCCCCTTTCAAATTCCAACAGTTTATCCACATTAATGTAATAATGCTTTATTCCAGCACATAATTTATTCATAACTACATAAAAAGCTTCAGACCATGAACGAGCCTGAGCACATATACCTGTGCTTGCAGATACGATGGGCATGGCTTCAATCATTCAGAAGCGGCAGGAGGCTGCGGAGAGGTTGGAGGGGGAGAGAGGAAACAGTTCTCTCAAATAATTCCCTCTTCTGTTTTGTTTTGTTCCTTACATGAGGCCGAGACAGAATCACAGAGAACAACCTGGGATGAAAACAAAGAACACAACATACGGCCATATCAGTGAGGACGCCTCAGAGCGCCATCAAGAAACCCAGGACTCATTGTGAGATTTGTCTCTGTGCACTGCAACTTCATGTAGTATTTCTGCATCCAGCACCTGATATTTGGCAGTCATGTGCATGTGACTAAACGCACTGGTTCTGGATCTTTTACTGTGTTATTATCAGAATGTCATTATTTTTAACTCACTGTAAGATTAAACAAGAGAAAAAAAACAGATATGCTTCTTTTAAAAAACGTCCCTGGCAACAAACGTCTGGTTGATTGTGAAGCTTACAGAGAGGACAGCGAACTCCATGCAGCACATAATTGGTCATTTAAAACCAATACCCAAATCTGAATACATTTTTCAAAGGGCAGTCCTGCTTTGACAGTGATGAATGGACCCATTACTGCACTCAAGTTCCAGTATAATTAATATTTGCTCTCATTACCGAGGCATAAAGCATTAATTTCATTTCAAACTGTGCGACTACTCATTTGAAGAGAAGCAAGGTCAGATAATGATACCAGGCACTTTTGTCCAATAGGATTCTTTACCTTGTCACCATGACAACACTATAGTATCAGTGACTGATAAGCTTTTTGTAGTTAAACAGAGCTGTTTCACATTGAGTAATGAAAGTCTTTAATAATGTTGCATTCAGGTCTTTTGTATATTAGAATACTTTTGTCACAATCATTCATGTGCAATCATCATACATGGCTTCCCTTCTCACTGCCAGACACATTTTTAACCACACTCCTCATTAACTGCCAATGAACACATGTGGCTGAAGTGGTGCAAGCTTCACCTGCAAAACCAGCTATTTTTGGATAATCCTGATCAAGGTTGCAGACTAAACAGAATACGTGTTTAGATGGAGAGCTTCTACTTTATTTGCAGGGCATTCAGAAAATTGTCCTTGGGCTGAATATCCTGGCTGTCACAGGCCAAGAAAGAACACACTCTGGAGGCTGCCAATCTATCAACCAGCGGCACTCACATTCACATCTACAGCCAGTGTGGAATAATCTAACATGCATGTCTTTGGAATGGGGGATGAAGCTAAAGCACCTCAAGAGAACTCACTCAAACGCTGGCAAAACATGGATGGATTTGAACCCAGGACCCTCTAGTTGTGAGGTGATGGTGCTAACCACGCCACCTGCTGTCCTGGGTAAAGTGGAAGAAAATGAATGAAGCCTTATGTTTAAATGTTTAGATTGGTCCTCATTGACTGATTTTGAAGTGTAAGTAAAGAGTTAAGACGAGTTAAGATGTCATTAATGAATCTTGTTTTAGAGAGCCCAGTAGCTTAGATTTGGCCCAATGTTCATCCTCCAACAGGACAGTTACCAACACAGATGAGAAACTGCAAGCTATGGGCATTCAATTTGAAATAGCATTGCAGATGTGACATTCAAGTGCCAGATCTGAGTTGTAATGCATCCCTCTTTTCTCACATTTATCCAGTTCAGGATTGTGGGGTGCTAGAACCTATCCAGGCTGTCATAGTGTGAGAGGCAGGGTGCACCCTGGACAGACCAATTTATCACAGGACTCTGTAGGAGAGGATGAACTTTTAAGATATAGGCCCAGAGTTGTTATTTTTTATTATTTTATTCCGAGAAAAACCTCTAACCAAGTCTGGTCAAACTGGCTGTTTGTTTCCAACAAGATGCCCAAGTTAAGTTTGACAGTTACTTCACAGGCCAGGTAAATCATAATGTTCAGTAGGTAATAAAAACAGATTTTTAAGATCAAAATTAATACACAGACATATTGGCAGATGTGTTTTTTCCTCTTTCTGACACACAAAACAAACAGATTTCTCTAAAATTTGTTGTGTTTCATCATTTACTCTGCCCAAGCCTGCTCAGATCAGCTGGTTGTTGCCAATAAGGAGGTTGCATAGTGCCCTCTGGTGGACAAACTATGCAATGGCACAGATGACATGACTGAAGGGTGTTTCTCTTTGCTTTTAAATTACTGGCTGTTATAAATACTGGTAATGAATGACCAGAGAGTGGCCATGCAATCCCTAATGCAGCTTGCTGTGAGCACATTCTGCCTTTAGCTTGACCGTCAGGGGGATGAATCCTGCTGAGTCAGATGAGGTTACAGACTTGACAGGTAATCTTTTTGAGAGACTTAAAAAACAATAGTTCTGCGAAACAACCATTCCTTTTTAGTTTTTCCACTTCATTCATTTTTCAACCTGCATCCTGACCTTTTTGTTTTTGATGTTTTCCAGGAGTTTGCGGCAGAGAGTCAGGGGGGAAGTCCAGTCATTAATTCTGACAATGAAAGCAGTTTTCATTACCACTGTCATGTTCTAGTTTTCCTTAAAATGAAAAATCGATTATTTTAGAAAACCAGCCTTTGATACCCAGAAAACTCCCTTAATCTAAAAATCAATCTCGCCTGACTCACATCCAATCACGAACCCTCGCATTCTTGTCACTTAAAAGGGCAAAAACGGTCGATATAAACCTAATGATGGTCAACCACGACCATGCTGGTAAAACCTTTAATACAAGAAGAAAACTGTATGTCCCTTAATACTGGACTATGCCTTTTCCTCTAGAGCTGTTGGCATCTGTTATTTATTTTAATTAACAGTCCCTATATTAGTGCAGCAGGTGGAGCAGCTATTCCCACAGACCAGCTGCTACATACCTGCTCACCCTCATAACTGCTCCTGGAATTGCTGGCTATGTAGGTGGGAGGCTAAATCTCCCCTCTGAGCTTAGCTCACAGCTGTGGGAGAGACTCATAAAATACCAGGTGAGCAGAGCGCACAGTGTGTATGCAGAGTCTTCACAGTCTCATCCTACACACATTCCTTCATTACCGACAGTGCTGAGAGGCCATGCAGCCGATTGTGTTACAATCAACTCATTCCCATAAACGTATATGAGTAAACCAGCATCTCTATGGAGATGAATAAGGATGTTAGTTAAACAAAGGGCTGTCTTTTTTTAAATCTCTGCACATTTTCTTCACAGCTTGAAAGAATCTCTGCCAGCTCTCCACATGTATAAAAGACATTTCTTTGTTGTATAATGCATATTTTCCCATCTACACTGGACTAAAATTTATTCCAGTCATCCAAAGCAGTGTTTAGAAAAATGTCAACCAAGCACGACACAAACTTTCACCTCTCTGCATCACTTTACACCACAGACCGTACAAGAGACAGAGCCCAAACTTCAAAGTCAACCTTTGGATAAGTCTAAATCTAACTCTGGGTTTTCTGTACTACAAAGGTGGTTCACTTCTTACCACGGTAAATCACCATGGTAACTCATGCACTGAACTCAACCTGCCCTGCAGCAGGTTATGTTTCAGATTAGAGATCAGAGGTGTGAAATCACTGCCTACTGACCAATCGATTCTCCAGAAACAGCGTGACCATCTTGAGAAGATTCCTGAGACCTCTGTAGGGCGAGTAGGAGGAGAGGAGGGAATTTTCCAGTAGTGTCTAAAGTCTTCATGTTATCCTGATGAGCAGGATAGGACAGATTCTTGGATGCAACTTTATTCCTTAACCCCCCCTCCTGTCACCAGTAAAACAAACAAAAACATTGTATTATTATATAAACATTAATATATGATCCTGCACCTACCTTATCTATAACATTTAATATAACATTAAATGTCTAAATAGATCCAGTTTAGTTTCAGAGCTCTGATGTGCAGCCGTCGTGTTAGAAATCAACAGCAGAACTGCTAAAAACAATTTCACAACAGGATTAATACAGGATCTGAAAAACAGTGCACCTGTTTCTACTTGCTGATCTTCAATTAAATTCACATGTAGACCAAGCCTGTATTTAAATTCTGCTTTAAAAAAAATATACTCATTGCTTGCTCTCAGACTGTTAAACACCAATTAACAGGCAAAAAAAAAAAAAAAAAAAAAAAAACCCCAAAAAAACAACCACCAATTAACTTAATAAAATACTCTTATCATCAGATTTCCCTTAATGATTCAGCTGTGATTCTGATATGCCTGTTATTTTCACAGTTAGCCTCTTATCTGGCTTTGCTTGTAGGCTTCAAATAGACTAAAATTCTGTAATACAGCAGGTCTTTTCCAGTCTTGCTGACCAAAGCACTTAAAGGTCGAGCATTCATACAGAGATTTGATTCTAAACTAATGTTCAGTACCTTTTCCTTTCACACACACTGTTTGTCTGGAGCATCTGTGTTGCTTTCAATCTGCGTTATGCGTTTCTTCTTGTGTAAAATCAGCCACTGTGATTGGTTAACTGCTGCCAATGTCTTCCCTTTCACATGAACCTGCTCATAGCTAGAATGAGAAACCCTGCGTTAATTTAGCATGTGGATAAGCAGCTTTGTGTGACCGTTTATACTTACATTGGTATAAGTGAATCCAGATAATGGAAAGATACCCTGGCTATGTCGAATGTGCTTTGTGGCATGCGGCCCAGGTCTGAAAAGTAAGCTAATTCAAAGCTCAACTTGCTTTCTTTATGACAGCCAGCAGAACAAAAACTGCCTTTTCTGCTAATAAAGAAGCCTAACGCCACACTTATCTTAATATAAGAAAAAGCAGCATAGTTTCTGTTATTTATTTGCTTTCCTGTTACTTTGATGCAGTATGAATGGAGGAAAAGCTGTACAACTTTAGAAAATACAGTTAAGTCTAAAATTTATGCTCTACTTCACTTCTATTCCACTACTTATTCCAGAAGCTGAAAAACAAGTCGATGACTTTGTGCAACATTAGAAAAACATCATCAGAAGTCTATTGGGCCACATTTAAAACAAAAAGAATCTTTTTTTTTTAAGGTAGAAGAACACTTCAATCCCCAACGTATGTGGAGAGGACTCCAGACCATTACAGACTACAGGACCATCAAACCCTTCCCCACATCCTCTGATGTCTCCTTCCTCAACGAGCTCAACTTTTATGCTTGTTTTGCGCAAGGGAATCCAACAACTGCAACTAAAGCAGAAGGGACTCCGGACCACCAACCACTGACTCTCTCCCTCACCGATGTAGGAGCGGTGCTGAGCAGGATTGATGTCCACAAGGCTGCAGGTCCTGATGGCATCCCCAGGCGTGTTCTCAGAGCGTGTTCTGGGGAGCTTGCAGGAGCGCTGACAGATATATTCAACCTGTCCTTGGTCCACGCTGTAGTACCGGCCTGTTTCAAATCTACCTCCACCTCCGTCCCGATTCCCAAAAACTCCAAACCATCAAGCCTCGATGACTACCACCCAGTAGCACTCACCCCCATCACTACAAAGTGCTTAAATCGGCTGGTCCTAGCACACTTCAAATCCTGACTCCCCCTCATCCTGGACCCCCACCAATTCGCATACCGTCAGAACAGGAGCACAGGGGATGCAGTCTCCATCGCACTGCACTGTCCTCTCACACCTGGACAATAAAAACACTTACGCCAGGATACCGTTTATAGACTTCAGTTCAGCGTTCAATACAATCCTCCCCTCACAACTCATCAGGAAACTGACAAACCTAGGCATCAGTGGGAACTGATGTGTAAATGGTTACTGGACTTCCTGACCAGCCGGCCCCAACATGTCCAGCTGGATAACCGCTGCTCATCTACCATCACAATTAACACCTTTGTACCACAAGGCTGTGTGATGAGCTCTTTCCTCTACTCCCTCTTCACCCATGACAGCAGACCTGCCGATGGTTCCAACACCATCATTAAGTTTGCAGATGACACCACGGTGATTGGCCTCATCAGTGACAACGATGAGGCCGCCTACAGGGAGGAGGTGGATCGTCTGGCTGAGTGCTGCGACACCAACAACCTGCTGCTCAACACTGAGAAGACCAAGGAGCTCATCGTGGACTACAGGAGGAATGCTGACCCACATTCACCCATCCACATTAAGGGGACGGCTGTGGAGCGTGTGAGCAGCTTCAAGTTCCTGGGAGTCCACATCTCCGAGGATCTCATCTGGACGACCAACTGCTCCAAGCTGGTCAAGAAGGCTCACCAGCGCCTCTTCTTCTTGAGGACTCTGAGGAAGAACCACCTGTCCTCAGACATCCTGGTGAACTTCTACCGCTGCACCATCGAGAGCATTCTGTATAACAGTCTGGTACAGGAACTGCTCTGCCTCGGACCGGAAGGCATTGCAGAGGGTCGTGAAAACCGCCCAGCGCATTGCCGGAGCACCACATCCTGCCATAAATGACATCTACAGGAAGCGGTGTCTGAAAAGAGCTCGGAAAATCATCAAAGACCCCAGTCACCCATCACATGGACTCTTCACCCTCCTGCCCTCTGGGAGGCGCTACAGGAGCCTCTGGACTAAGACCACCGGGTACCGGAACAGCTTCTTCCCCACAGCTGTCAGACTCCTGAACTCTGCCTCCTGACATCTGACCCACGTTAACACATGGACTGAACATACACACACCCACAACCACCCATAACTGAACACACACACACACACACACGGCCAACTGTACCATCATACAGACAATAATAAGATAGACTGAACCACCACTCACAACTGCTAGCACTTTATATAACCTATGTAGAAATTAGTCACATATCTCACTGATCTAAACTGCACTACTGTAAATTCTGTACAGACAATCATTCTGTAAAATAATAATTATAGTTCTACAACTGTTTATAACTTGTATAGTTTCATATTTCTATCCTGTTCATAATTTGTACACTCACTACAGCCTGTACATACTTATAATTATAGCATATTCATAACATAACTTCATACTATGTACATTATAACATACCCATCATAGACCCATATTTTGTACCCTCATACCTATAATAGACCCATTTTTTTAATATATATTTTGTAATATATCTATATTATTGCTAAAGCACTTTCTGGATGGATGCAAACTGCATTCCATTGCCTTGTACTTGTGACATGTGCAATGACACTAAAGTTGAATTCTATTCTATTCTATTTTTCCTTTCAGCAGCAACATTTCCTTCGAGTTGGAAATGACAAAGTAATCCTGCAGCAGTTTCTTGTGGTTTTGAAGGCTGGCAAATCAACCCGCCTCACATCGACAAACACACCCCTGACGTTCGACAACAAAAGACAGAACCGCCTGATCAGCACAATGACAGTGAAGCAAGCCATCAAGCTCTCCTCCAATTTCATTACGGTTAAGATGCAGAACTGAGATCTATCACGCTCGGGAATTTGCCTCGTTACTGCAGATTATAATTACACAAATCACTTACAGCTATTGGGGGATCATTTCTACTTCTGGTAGAGTTTTTAAAAACAATAACCAATTGTTTTTTGTCATCTTGAGTCTCATATTCTGACAAATTAACAATAGTCTTGGGTTCATTATTTGTCACGTTCTGTCAATTCTTTGTCACATTCCCCCCTGATAGGCTGATGAAAACATACTCGCTGCCAAGGAAATGTCTTTTTTGGAAAATGTTGATTGAAGACAGGATGGCGCTACGCCAGAGTGGCAATTAGAATGAACCGCCACAGCACAAACAATCCTTCATTTGGCTGGTGACAAGTGCCCAAGGCAGCCAGGCTGGGGCTATATTTGAAGTGTTTAAAATATAAGATTTAATTGGACTGCTGAGTGTTGTTGAAAACAATCTGCTTTGAAAAGCGTTAGTAAATATTGTAAAGTGAGCCTCTTATTTTGCTGTGATCAGCTGAAAATGAATGGCATTACTAATGGTAACCATGGTGCATTTTCTACCACAGTAACACACTCAATCACACAATGGTCACCTGTGTTTGGGAGTAACTTTAGGTTTAATGTCTCAAAACAAAGAAAAAAAAAAGAAAAAAAAAAGGATATTTTAATCTGCCACATAGGCCACAGTAAGTCATTATTGCTCATATGAGAGAGGTGGTCTAGCTCTGGCTAAAGATAAACGCACTGGAGACTTTGTTTGTTACACCTTACTATTACTGTGCTGAAACCCCTTCACTTTCAGAAATCCTCATAGGTGCTGGAAACATTCCTCTGAGATTCTGATCCGAATTGACAAGATAACATCACACAGCTGCTGCAAATTTGTTGGACACACATCTATGACGTGAATCACCGCTTCTACTACATCTGTTGGTTCAGATTTGGTGACTGTGGAGGCCATTTGAGTGCAGTGAACTCAATTTCATGATCCAGAAGCCATCAGAAGACACGTACACTGTGGTCCCAAATAGATGGCATGGTCAGCAATGTTTAAATGATGTGCGGGTGCTTAACTGTTGCTCCAAGGCAGGCTGGATCCATGCTTTCATGTTTATGCCAAATTCTGACCCTGACCAATTCAGTGTTGCAGCAGAAATCATTGTCAGATCAGGCAGTGTTGTCCAATCACCATTGCCTAATTTTGACGAGCTTTGATGGCCCTGGTGTGGTCTTCTGCTGCAGTAATTTGTCTGCTTCAAGGTTTGACGTGTTTAGAGATGCTCTTCTGCATACCATGGTTTTAACAAGTGAGTATTTGAATTACTGTTGCCATCAGCTCAAAGCAGTCTGCCCATTCTTCCCCGTCCTCCAGCATCAACGATACATTTTCACCCAGACAACTGCTGATAACTGGATTTGGGTTGTTTTTTTTTAATCCTAGTAAAAGTAGAAAGTGATCCAAGTTCTCAAATAGAAAGATATTAAAGTACCAGCCATTTACAAGAAATGTGATATCGCTCCCTATCTGAGTAAATCTCCAAGTATCCAGAAGAGTGCAAATACACAGCACCTAAGCTGAAGCACTGCTCAAGCCTGACATGCCCCTAGATCACTCCTATGATTGTCCCTCATTCAGGGTTGAGCCATAGCAGGTTGGCAGCAGACTGGAGCAGTTGGGCAGATACCCTAATCGGCCGTCATTGTTTGTTTTCCCCGTAATGAAACTTGACATGGGAATTTCCAAGTCAATTAGATGGGATTTAAAAAAACAAAAACAAAAAAACAATGAACAAGGAAAACATTATCTGCACAAAATGTAGACCGTGTTTAATATGCATTTGAAACTTTCCTCAAAAACAAGAATTGCATTTTAAATGGCACTCACCGTGCATCAAACTGCACAGACACAACGTCGGATTAGTTTGCCGGACTGAGCAGTGCCACCAGCAGCTTTCTTCCCTCCCAGGTTAACATCCATACGCCTGTACTGTGGTTAAGTGTTTTTGTACCACTGTACTCTGACACAGCTCATGTACAACCGTTCATTTTGTGGATCAATAAACTGCAGAACACTCACATGCCTGCACAGCCCAACTCTGTCCCATGCATCTGTCGTTTGATGGTTCAAAACACAGTGTCCTGCTCAATTTGATGACCAACTTAATAATTAACCTTAATACATCACCTCACTTCCTCTGGGGTTTCCTGCTTTTCTTCAGGCCTACGCTCCACTGAACTCTCTCTCTCTTCAGTTATGAAAGGCTGGCGAGAGCTTAAAGCCGACATCTTTCTGTGCCTTTCATTCACTGACTGTCTTCTAAATATGAAGGGTTCCCACTGGCCATATGGTGGTATAATCTAGCCTCTTTGATTGAAGTTGGCAGTGCTGACAGCTGTGTGCATCGCAGAGGATTTTGGTGAATACAATGAAGCACTGAAAAGGAAAATTCAACAGCAGCAGGGATGTTTCAGGGAAAAAAAAACCCAAAACAATTAACCTAAATTAATTAACAGTATTTTGATGGGTTCTAGTTTCTAAAGCTGTTTTACTCCATTTTATGTCTCTCCATACAGAGCTTTGGCTTCTTTATTCAAAATAGTCCCTTGGAAGCAACAAGCTATGTGTTTGCACTTATTTTCTGACACTTCAAACAAAAAGCTGCTGAAACAAATTCTGTGATTTAAATTAAATTAGGTTTAAAACAAAAATGCCTTTGAGCAGGTGACTATATGCCACATGGTTGAAATACAGAGGCTTGGGTTCTCTGGCTCGGTTTCTCCTCCTTCCTGTCTAATCTTCACAGCTACAGTGTCCAATAAAAGAAAAATGCCCCAAAAATTATCTTTACAAAAGTGAAACCCAGAGGAGCTAATTCAAATAGCCTTCAGGCCGAGGAGCAGAGCTGAGGATGGTGCGTTTCTGTTTTTTAGGCCACCCCCTCGCCATAAGTCAATTTTAGCTAAATTTATAATAAAAGTTTGAAACTGTCAAGTTATAAATGGGAAAAAGCCTCAAAAAGCCCTTTTTATGTTAGATTTTTGATATCTACATTTATTTAGTGGGGTTTAAGATGATCAGCAACAATATGAATCAACACCTGGCAGCCTGGAAACTTAACATAAACAGCCATCTTTGCTGAACACAAACTTCAAACCAATAAACTACCAAGACATGATACAATTCAATTCCATTATATTTACACAGCACCACATCACAACAACAGTCACTTCAAGGCTCTATACATGCACTGTTGGTAATCAGTGCCTTTAGACTAAGCCGGGTGAGCAGTTTTCCTGTCTTCCAATCATCCTGCTCAGTAACAGTTGAGTAAAGACAGGTGACTGTGCTGAATTCTTTCAGAGACAGAATTGTAAATAGTTGCAGCAAACAGACTGTCCAGAAACTGCGCATGCAAACCCTCAACTTAACTCAACCCCCTGACTTTCAATTGCACACCTGCTCAGTAGGCAGCAACCAGTCTCCAAACACTCACAGTCCAACTCACACTGACGCAGTCACTCTCATATGGGTTTCTGAAAGTTTGCAAATAATTTCAGACTAAACAGGGCTTCCAAACACTCTGCAATCAATCTTGGCTAAATTGAAATCCTGTTTTTGCAGCAGATGACTTAACTAGTTGCAAACTGCTTGAACCCTGGTTTTACTTTCATTTAAAAACTTAAAGGTTGCCGAGCACCTGTGTCATTTTGCAGTTAAGTCACCAATCTGCACCAACTATGTCACTATTTATGTTGGAATTTCTGCTTCAAATCTAACAAAATCTGGTTGGAATAAGCGTACACAGATAATATGAAGTTCTGTGCATGTAGATGGCAACACATTTGCAGCAGATGACAACAGATTTCCACAGATTTATCACAAACAAATTGCACGTAATTTCCAAGTTGACACATTCAATCACAGATTGATGTAATAGTAACTACATCTTATTGCCATTTTATCTCCCTAAAGTTGTTTTGAAAACACCTCCTGACTGGGAGCGGTCGCAGACCTGATTTCCATTTTCTAACACACCATTTGAAAGCGAGTGAGATTGGAAGTTCATTGCACAGAGTCAGAACAAATCATTGTTTACCCCGACTGCAGCAGATACTAAACTATCAAACATTGAATACAAATGTTTTCCAAAATGTCAATGTTTAGCTTGTGAGTTTTGTCCAACCACACCAGTTGAGTCCTTGCTCATCTGATTTGTATTTACATGGATGGTTCACGCTGCTACTGAACTAAAACACCATAACAACCTCCAGCTGAGTAGTGGAGTTACTTCATTATGCTGCCATTGTGCTGGGAGAGCTTAACCTCATGTCTCTGTCCTCTCCACTCACACACAAACATGTATGCATGCCACCTGCTTGCCAGAATCATTTGCCATTGGATGGGTCTCGAGAGAGCTGGTGGAGGGGGTGAGGTCACCAGTACACTGCTGATGCCATCTGCCCACCCCTCTGTGTGTGGGCAGCCCATCCACCACCTACAACACACACACACACACACAC
>NW_005187836.1:117052-119871 GCF_000239375.1 Pundamilia nyererei | reverse complement strand
CACACACACACACACACACACACACACACACACACACACACACACACACACACACGGCTGACCTGACATGTCTGGATTTGACAGATTTCATTCCAATATCCATTTGAGGAAAACAAGTTCCCCGCTGTACATTTTGAAAAAAAAAAATCTCATAACTCCCAACAGTAACAACTAAACCGTCTCTAATGGTTGCTTTAAAGTGGATAAACAGTATTATAGTTCTGCATTCCTAAAAAGGCTAATTCAACCTATAAAAATGCTTTATTTTGCCCCATATCGATTTGTAGAATGTAAATGCAGTCTGGGATTCCTTATTCCCTTCCTAACTACACAACTAACCTCGAAATCTAGTTTAGATTTTACTTGTGCTGGTAGAGGAAAAAAAAGCGAGGATGCTGGAAACAAAATAAAACGTAGTGCAGAGAAGGTCAGCGGCCAGACGGCTCTTAATAGGCTTATGAGAAGAACATCACCTCAAAACACCTTCAACACGCCCACTCTGAGACGCAGCAGGATCAAGGATCAGGCTGTCCTGCCCTCGCAGCAACAGGAGAGCAAATCTGGCTCCTCGCCCGGGCAGGGAAGCCCAACACTTGACACTTTAGCAGTTTCAACAGCCGAGTGGGTGCTGGGAGCAGCACAGGACCCCGATGATGTGGTTATTTGGTGGGGAGCCAAAAAGTCAGAGAGTTGCGACTGATGACTGAAGCATAATGATTTGTGTAAATGCAGTGGAATAGAAGGCTGTGAAAGGGGACACACATGAGCGGATTATAAGACAATAGGCCTCTGGGCACAAACATGCAAAAAGCCCTCCATAACAGCCACCACCACCTACACACCACCTGAAAAGGCCCGTTTGTGATCCCTTTGGGTCTCCTTTTTGTATTGTGGTAATTTTACAGCCTGTCACTGTGTTCATCTTTTCCCCCTCTCTGTGGTCGTTGCATATGCGGAAAAGGTTTGGGCAAGTCACACCTCTTTGGCCTCGATTTGTGTAAGTTTCGCTCATTTTTGTTCATTTTGTGGCCTTTTTGCATAACATTGTGTCACTTTGTAGTCTTGTGTAGTCATTCACTTCAAACAGCTCAGGCTTAAGGGACCCAAGGGATCATCCTGTTCAGTAATCCTTCCATGGGGACACCAACTGCAGCATGTACGCCTACAACATTTTTATTTTTTTATTTTTTTTAAAAAAAGGTAGCCTTACCAATAAATTCAGGTCTTTCATATTAAAAAATGATTTATTTATTTTTTACCTGAAGGAATGGCAACATCGCTGTAAACAGAAAAATAAATAATTTAAGCCCCTACATGGATTTCATAAACTGATGCGCAGTTTCCCCCCTTCAGTCCTTGTTTACCAAAACCACCATCTATGACTCCGACCTTCATTAAGTCTCCTGGTGCTTCGGCTTGTCCCGAAAGCCAATAAAGGCACGCAATAGATTCTGTCCTGCCCTGCAGCAAAGCGTGACCAGACCATGCATAAAGGCTGAGGTCACCAATCACACCGAGCCGTCGCTTCCCGTTTTTAATTAAATCAAATTTGAGAAAAATAAACTAATAAATAAATCTGGGAGGTGATTTAGTCTGAAGAGAGACTGGAAGCACTTCAGGCCACTTTCCTCTAAAAGCGGAGCGGTCAATCAATGACAGGTGATACACACCCCTCATTAACATGCGGTACAGCCAGGCAATCCACATGGTGTTACTCAGACATGTGCTTGCAAACCTAAATCTCTTTTTTTTAAAACAAAAAAACCAAAGAAAGAAACCCAAACAAATACGAGTTTCACTGAGCTTTTGGCACTAAACGCGCTAAGGTTTTAATGATGGTTAACGCAGAGAGTTGTATAAACCATCCCTGGAGCTACAGATGTCTGTGTCGCTCCACACGCGCGCAGAGGTAAGTCAGTCCACATTAGAAAACATTCTTACCTGCTTGAGGCTCCTCACAGCCTCAGCGTGCACAGCTCCCCTCCTTCTATCTCGACAGCGCTTATAATACCAGCCTGCCCCGCTTTCCTGTTTCCCTCTTCCTCCCTCTCTCTGTATTTCTTTCTGCTCACTCCGTCTCCAGCTGACTGGCACACATTTGCTTTTATTTCTCTGCTACACCCAATATATCGCTCAGTGAGCCTCCCCTTCCCCCTCTGTCAGTCAGTTTGCTCTCATCAGCCCTCTCTTCTTCTCTCTCTCTCTCTGCTGCCTTCAGGTGATCCTGGTAAACGCTAAACTCCACCGCTGAAGAACAGTGGCAACAGTTTTCCCAGGTCTTATGGAGTAATGAATCCAAATGTGAACATTTTCATTCATCATCAATATGTATGGAGGAGGTCAGGAGAGAGTTTCAACAAGAGAGTCTCTACAGCTATTTGTAAAACAAGGTGGAGGCTCTTTCATGGTTTGGAGCTACATTTCGGCCAGTGGTGTTGGGGATCCTGCCAAATTTGAAGGAATTCTGAAAGTAGAAAAGTACCAGGTTCTGCTCCACCATGCAATACCATCTGGAAAGTGTCTCATTGGCAGTGGCTTAATTTTTCAGCATTACAATGATCCCAAACACACTACGAGTGTAGTGAAACCCTACCTGGACAGTAAAAAGAATCACACAGTGGAGCACTATCAGTCATGGATTGGCCTCCCCAGAGGCTCGACCTCAGCATTATTGAAGCAGTGTGGGATCATGTTGATAGAGAACAGAATAAAGGGCAGCCAACATCCAAAGAAAAGCTTCAAATGTCCTTCAAGAAGCCTGGAAAGCTATTCCTGAATACTACTTAAAGAAATACCAAAAAAGTATGACTAAGAGAGTT
>NW_005187836.1:105942-116570 GCF_000239375.1 Pundamilia nyererei | reverse complement strand
AATGGAATTTTCACCTCAGTCCAACAGGAAAAACAGACAAAATCAACAAACTCCCTTTTAAATGGTTTTTGTTTCAATTTTACACACCAACTTCTTTCTTGCTATTTACCACAAGTGGGTTTATTATTTCTGACAGCCCATGAAGGCAGCACTGTTTGCACACATGCTGTTAGCTGCATGCCCCTTTGGTTTGCCCCTCCATCCATAGCTATTCATCCCCTCCCTCTGTGCCTCCGTCTCTCACTGAGCAGTACAGACTACACACTTTGGCTGACTCTGGCAGATGCCTTGTGGGGAATCAGTATTATGAAAACAGGGATTGTGAATCATCACAAACACACTGGTCACAGCTCTCTGTTCGTACCTCCCCATTGTGCTTTCTCTGTTCTCCACTCTTTCTGCCCACTTGTTTTCCCCTCTCTTTCACTTTTCTTTTGTCCCAGTGCTCATGTGGCCGGCCTAGTTGTTGCAAGCTCATAGACCTTGATGTGTTCAGACACTCATGACAGTGGGGGAGAAGACGAGCAGAGTTATCACAGTTGCTCTGTCATCACTCTCAAAACTGTCTCTTTGATTAAAGAGATGACAAAGCGTTTCATCCTGGTTCACTGGGCCAGATACAGTAGCTGGGAAACGGAGTTCTGTTGGAGATGAGGGAGCGGATAACACCAGCGGGATCCTCTTGTGATATAATTGCCAGAGAAAAGCATACTGTGCATCCAGAATGGAGCAAGTACTGAAAACACACACTGATGATAATGGCAGTTTTATTACATAACTTTCTCACAATTTACAAAAAGAAATACAAACTTTTAATTATTAATATAATATAAGTTTTTACTGAGTTTTTTAAAAATCATTGAACAAGTTTCTTATCAGTTATATTAAATCATGTTTTTAATAGTGCTTTTTTATTTATTTATTTTTTTACACAAATAGCTACCATGAATTTAAAGCCGGTTAGTTTTTGACTTTCTCTGATTTGTTGAGTTTGTTGAAACGATGCCGCTGTTTTACAGAAGCAAGTGAGGGTTTTAGTCCTGAAACAAGGTCCAGTCTAGTCTCAGAATCGGTAATGTGTTACGGGTCCTCCTGGAAGATCAAAATGATTATTTTAAATGGAGAAATTACATTTCAAGTACCCAAATTTTTAATCACAATTTTTAATCACAGAAACAACAGCAACAAAAAAAAAAAAACGTAATGTCTGTCATTTAGACTGCAGCTTTTTACTTGAAGCATAAACATACAGCTCACTAAAGCCCGTTTACCATTAGTACCTACTCGGATCAAGTTGACTTGGATCGACTGGTTTTCCATTACAGTATTATAGCTCCCACTAAGTACTAAAGGTGATGCAGTGTCCTGGGTTTGTGTGCTATCCTGTCTAATCTCTCTCAACTGTCCCATCAAATAAAAGCTAAAATGCCCACATTCACCCTTTGTGCATCCTGTGCTCACCGTGTATGCAGGGTTTTGGAAAGATGCAGAACTCTCATCTCCATTTGGCTGAAACATATGCAAAGGAATTTTTTTTTAAAAGCAGGCCCATGTGTATGCAGATGATTGCAGATTCAGATCCCGTCATTATTTGCTTTCAGCTTCTAATGCTTGAATACTATTCTGACATCTGTCTTTGTGGATACCTGCGTGCTCGAAACAGCTGGTACGCCAGAGCCATATGCTGGGATCCCAAAATCCTCCTAAAAAATGCAAGAAGTAGAAGAAGTTTAGAGAATTAAATAAACAAATAAATGATCACCACACAATAAAACAAATAAGACTATCAGAGCGAGATTTGAAAGCAATTTTTGTAAGGGTTCAATGTGTTACGACTCGCTCAAATGAAACTAATCTGCGAAGATTTGTGATGAATGTGATGGCAACCTCGATGGAAACTTCAGGCTTGGAATCACTTCCTATGTGTTCAATCACAGCTTGAGCCTCTTTCCCATATAAGGGATTCTCAACAAACTCCTGAGGGAGGAAAAAAAATAGGGTCATGAGACCGAGCTCATCAAAATATAAAACCCACCAGATCACAGAGCAGTGTTTTAATACAAGAATATGATGCTGAGGAAAGGTACTTTACTTTTTTCATGCAGTTACGTAACACAATAAACAGCACATACAAGATTTGCACTACGTTCATATTAAAGCCTTGAAATGTAATTTATACACAAAGTCTGAGCACAAGAGCATAATTCATAGGGGAATTGTTAGACGCAGACATGAAATAAAAAAAGAAATAGAGAGGAATCAAAGTCCACAGGAGAGCAGTGTTGTTGTTTACTCACCTCATTTGTTGCCATAGGAGCGGAGGTGGCTTTAGGCAAGTTGTTGGAGGATAGCGGTTCTCCACCTTCATACGCTGGGTTCTCAAAATTCTTCCCTGATGTCTCCACCGTGAATACGGACGTACAGGGGACCTGACATCACACAGCACACATTAGCGTTATGGATCACCATAGACAGGATAAGAAAGTATAATCTGTATTAAATCTCACAAAGCATTTTTAAACAGTTAACGAATATATTTTGTTTTGCTACTGACCGCCTCTCCATTCTGCAGGCCTTCATTGTCTTCTCTTTTCATGCCATTTTGGGTTGAACCATTCCTGCAAAGTATTATTATTTGGATGTAAATATCATACTAGCATGTTCTGATAATGCTCTGTCAACAACCTTTAAATATAATGAATGGATCTGCTTTTATATTCATTTTTATTCAGAGTGCTATTGAATATTGAATAAAAATGTTAAAATATATCAAAATGAAATATGAATTCTTATTCTTATTATTTTAATATTTGTAATAAAATTTTGTAAAAAAAAAGTGTGGATTTATCATTGTTGTGATTTTACTGTTTATTTACTTTCCCATTTGATTTTAAGTTTACTTATGAATTTCCTCATTATTAAATCTCATTGTTAGACCATCACGCAGTGTAAGGTTTGTGGAACTGGTGCTCAAAATTAACAGTACCGGTAATTACCAAATATATATTTTTTAATGTTTATGTAACAGTTAATCCACCAGTATGCACAAGTTCTGATTAAAATGATACCAAAATAGGTTTTGTTTTTAGCTGTGAATTTTCAATTGTATTGTTTCTCCCCCCCAAAAAGCAGAAAAAAATTATAAACCATATTATTTTTTTTGATTAAGATGTCAGATTAGAGGTTTTTTTTACTTTCATTCCTGAACACAAAATCAGTTTTAGTGTTTGAATGTTACACTTCATTAATTTCTGACTTTTCCGATCTTACCTGAAGTTTGGAAAATTAGCCATTGATGGCATACTGGGCATTTTGGGCATGCTTGGCAAGTTGTTCCGCAAACTCTCGGCCAGATTCGACTTCTTCTTGGCAGCATAGACCAGAGCAACCAGCAGAGCCACAACCGCCACCGTTACCCCGATGGCTATTCCAACTGCCAGGGAGGGACAGAGGCAGGCAAGCAGGCAAGAAGTGACGTATGAAGAAGCTCGTTAGAATTAGAAGGACATTTTTATTTTGTTATTATCTTATTTTTCTTTAATTACAATCAAACATACCTGACGATGCAATCACATGGAACACGCTTATCTCGCAGAAATCTCCTTTCCATTCTGAAGGACATCTGTACAAAAAGCAAACCACAAACATAACAGTTCCAACACTGCCAATGGTTTAACTTTATCTCACTGACATTACATTAACACCAGCATTAACACAGCAATTTAATCCAATGTTTTATTTTGACAGCTGGCAGGGAAAAAAAGGAAAGACAATCTTACATGCAGAGAGCCTTGTTGTCATCAAAGTAGCAGGTGCCTCCGTTTTGACACTGGCAGGGAGGCGGCATGGTGGGTGGTGGATCAAACCCTGAACAATCATAACATTGAGAGGTTTTTACTGTGCTATGGCAGGAAAACAATCATTACTGAGACATCAGTACTGATGATACGGTCTAGCTTAATTTAGTCACTTTATTTAGTTATTTATGTAACAATAATTCAAAAAACAGGCCCTTCAAGGTGCTTTATATTGTAAGGTAAAGACTACAATATTAGAAAGAAGCCCCAAGCCACAATCCCTTCTAAGCAAACACTTGGTGACAGTGGGAAGAAACTACAAGCAGAACCAGGCAGAACAGTGGCCTTTATCCTTTCTCCCATTTACTGTTGGTCTCTCACACCTGCTCAAAATTTCAGTTCATGTAACACTAATATAAAAATTCAATTCAAATCAAATTTATTTATACAGTGCTGAATCACAACAACACTCACATCAAGGCTCTTTATATTGTAAGGTGGACTCTACAATAATACATACAAAGAAAACCCAACAAGGATACGACCTCCTATGAGCAAGCACTTTGGCAACGGTGGGAAGGAAAAACTCCCTTTTAACAGGAAGTGAGAAGGAAGACAGGATAAAAGACATGCTGTGGAGGGACGTGTTACAGTAATGTCACAAAATAAAAGTCTGAATACATTTACAGTAAAAATGCCAGATTAATATGGTGAAATAATATTATCCTCACTATTAGCTACCAGCTGATGTGAACCCCAGCAGAAATTGGCTGATCTGCTGCGAATGAGGTTGAGCTCGACTTCACAGCCTGCCTGAGTTAACACTGCCCTTGATTTTATGACAGTACACATGTTTACTAAATCTATTTAATCTATTCTATTTAGTCCCACCAGCTTCACTGAACTCTGTGTTAATTTGATGCTGTGTAGGTAACAGTGAAAGTGATAAAAGGTTGTCAATATTGCTGCAGGAAAGATCACAGAATAAAAAAAACAAACAACTGATGATGAATTGATGCATTAATACTTCTAATCCTTTTCTACTTAATTTGAGCAGTCTAAGAACTCAGTCATCCAATCACACAAGTTCTTTTTCCTATGCCTAAGAACTTTTAACTCAGGACTCAGTGCCTTGCCCTACGATACTTCGACAAAAAAAGGCAGGAATCTTACCGCCAACCTTCCGACTGACAGATGATCTGTCTCTTGAGCTGCTGGCACTCCCAGCTAAGACATGATGCCTACTATTTTATTAAAAAGAACAGAGGAAATTAAAAAAAAAAAACTCCTCTTCTCACCTGCATCACATTCAGTTTTACTGCCTGGGATGAAGCTGGTGCCCTCGGGGCAGGCACAGCTGTACCCTCCCGGTCGGAGCAAACACAGGTGGCTGCAGGTTCCCTTGCATGGATTCTTCACTGCAAAAACAAATAAATAACATATATTTCATGTTTCATCATCATCACCATCATTGTCCAGGCAATCTCCTCTCTTTACAGTTGTGGCTAATAGAATAATAATGTGTTCCTCTGTTATTCATGGTTGCCTTCTTCCACTTTCCTGCACATTACTGCTAATGCTGAACACACAAAAAAACATAAAAGAGCTCTTGTGGGTCAAAGCACTCAATGTTCACGACGTTTAATGGACTATTAACGTAATATCACACAGAAATAAAATGGATACAAATGAAGAGGCTTTGCACACTGTAAACAAACAAACCCTGCATGCACAATTTGTGGACATGTGAGAGAGTGTGCAGCTTACTGGCTATGGTGTTGTATCTCTGCTGCTGGTACACAGAGACCTGGGTGAGCCAGGGTCCAGCAGTCAGCAGCTTGATCTTGTCACCCTGGCCAAACTTGTCCTGTCGAAACACCTCGCCCTTTTCCTGAGTGCTCCAGTAAACATGGTCTTCGAATACACTCACACTGAAGGGGTTCCTTACATCTGGGAGAGATGCAGAAATGTTTGAATAGTTTTACTCAGCTCCAGTAACAGCAACCGTTTGGAATATGAACGATGGATTAGGAAATTAGGATCACCTATGTACACGGCCGTTTTACGCTGCTCTCCTGATGGCAGAATAGACTCTATGCGGCTCTCCTTGGAGTCTGACCAGTAGATTCTGTCATTGTTGGTGAAGTCGACTGACAAGCCAGTGGGCCACCCAAGACCATCAGACACAAGAACTTTTCTCTCCTGACCATCAAGCCAGGAACACTCAATTTTGGCTGTGGTCCCACGATCTGCCCAGTACAGCATCCTGCAGCAACATGATGGACATGAAATAACGGCTCATTAAGACCGTTTCATTGAGATTTCCCAGGACAGCTACAAATTCTGAAACTACAAGTATTTTGAAAATCTTGGCCAACACTGATACTGATGCAGGGTTTCTAACCAGTCCCCCCCTATGCTAAGTTGCTAAGTTGACCCTCCACCTCCACCATATCAGCTGATATCTCTGCTTATGTCCACAAATACAAAATCACAGTCATCTTGGCAAACACAGAAGTCCTGTGATGTTTCATATTTGTACAGTCTTCATATGTTGCTCTTGAAGGTATATCATTGAATCGCTAATAACATCTAATATGGGCCAGTGCAAACTGGGTTCTGGCATAAAAGATACTGTCGTTATTTAGCGTGTAAGAGGTGAGAACTCTGTGATTTTATGTGACCCTGTTGTATATGCACTGACTCATGTGTGTTTCTGGGAGCTCCTCTCTTATGTTTTTGTGCTTGATATATAAATTAACAGACTGTGTGCCTGTGTTTAGAAAATCTAAACACAGGTGCAATCTTACCCCAGTCGTGGGTTCACAGCCACAGCAGATGGGTGACCCAGGTCAGTCTTGACAAGGTGCTTCCTGTAGCGTCCATCCAAGAAGGCCACTTCTAACCTCTGCAGCTTGGAGTCTGCCCAGTAAAGGTTTCTTAAAAAAGGAACAAAATTATCAGAGAGCTGAAAAACATTCTGGCGCTTTATGGGCAAACCCCCTAAAACTTTAATGTAAATAAAATATATTTTAATAAATTTGGATTAGGATTAAGGCATTAGAGCACTGAACCACTGTAATCAGGTAAACTCACCTGGCGACCCAATCCACAGCGATGCCGTCTGGGCTGGTGATGTATTTGACGCCGAGATCAACAGCAGCACCGATGTTATTACTGCCATCGTCCACTGATGGTATGTATGCTCTCTTTATGGCGCCTGGCATAGCGTCTTTACCAGCAACAGTGAAATACACCATACCTGACAAAACACATTTGTTGTTGGTGTAATTTGTGTGCACCCAGGTGTACTATGTGGTTTTTATAGTAGGTAGTCTTAATTATGGTCAAACTATCGATACCAATGCTAATACTGACCTGAATACTAACACAAGTTGTCTTTATAGGTCAAAAGTATTGATATCATCAATACTGGCACTTTATTTACTTGGTATCAGATCGATAGTATCACACAGCACTGATGTTAATCAATGGATATCTTACTGAATCCTGTGTTGTTGTGGTCCCAGTCGTAGTCCAGAGCCATGATGTGCTCCTGTTCTTCGATGAAGTCATGGTAGCCCTCTGTCTGCAGGTTGAACCTCCGGATACGAATGTTCTCCGGTAGAAGCAGCATGGGAGCTGCTCCTGTTGGACACACACATACATGTTTACATGTTTTTGTTACTGAAAAATATAAAAACCAATCAAAAGTGTATTCTTATTGTTTAAAGACATTTCATTAAGGTGCACAGGCTGGTCTCTGAGGTCTTTAAGAGTTTCTAAGAGTCTCTCCACCAATAAAATAATCAGTATGGCCTGCATCTACTTGTCTTTTTATAAAATATACATTGTAAAATATATGAAATGTATAAATGATGTAGGTAGTTTTTAACAGCAATAGAAACAACAGTTATTACTTACAACAGCATTCTTGCTGTTTCAAATCTAGCAAGAGAAAAGGCATGCCTGCTAACTAGACCCACCATTAAATCATTGATGAATCTGTTTTTCACACTTAGATGAGAAAGAAGACTGTAATGAGGCCAAAAATATATTTCAGTAGCTGTGAAGTCTTCTCAGCTCCAAAGAAAACCCAGCGGTTTCTTACCCACAGCCTCGCACATTTTGCCATTGCCCACTTTCCTGTAGCCGGGGGCACACTCACAGTCGTAGCTGCCTTTGGTGTTCTTACAGACCTGAGGACAGGTGCTGTACACCTCGCACTCATTGATGTCTGAAAAAAATCACCAGCCAGGATCAGAAGGAGTGTGGGTTTTACCCAACAGATATTTAACTAGACATGTATATTTATCATAAACATGTATGTATGAGTGTGTGTACCCAGGCAGGTGTAGGTGCTGTCTGGGTCCACTGTGTATCCGGGCCTGCAGGAGCAGATGAAGCCTGTGCCATCGAGGTTCGTGCACTCATGCTGGCACAGATTCTCGTCACAGTTGCGATCGAGGCCAAAATCTGGAGGACAGACAACGTGCAAAAAACAGCTTTTGAGCCACACGCAAGAGCTACTTATAGGCTTAGTTTACACAGGCAGATTAATTCAGATATAACCCAGTAATCTGGTTAAATGTATTCACCATCACTGAACATATGTGTAAGCACCTCGATAGAAGCAGATGTTTTTACAGTTTACTGGCTGGGAGCACTGCTAGGAAGAAAGACATCAGCTCAGAGTAGGAACTGCTGCTGCCCGTCAATCTAAAAAAAGCACTAAAAGAGCCCACTCCAAATAATCTGAAGTCATCATCCTACAGTAAGTAAGATTCAAAACAGTTGCCAGTGTTTTAAGAGGGTGACATCCTAGGAAATTCACCCCAAGGTCAGACTTTGCAGTGCTCAGAGAAACTACAAAAGAACCCAAGAGGTTCCTCTCAGACTTTCCAGGCCTCAGTTAACACGTTAAATGTTAAAGTTCATGACAGCACAATTAGAAACAGACTGAACAAGTATGTCTTCTATGGAAGTCCGCGAAAAACAGTCTCCTCTACAAAAAGGACATTGCAAGTTTGCAAAGTTACAACTGAATAAACTACAAGATTTCAGGAACAATGTCCTTTTGACATACAAGATGTTTTTCCATGGACAAACAAACACAGCATATCAGCTGTTAAACACGGTGGTGGAGAGGTCATGATCTGGGCTCATTTTGCAGCCACACAACCTGGGCATGTTGCAGTCATTGAGCCACAAACTCCTCTGTCTGACAGATAAAGCTTGGCTGAAATTGGGTTGTGTAACAGGACAATGATATGAAGCAAATCTACAACAGAATGGCTGAAAAAGAAAAGACTCCAAAGTCCAGCCAGTTTGACATCCTGTGGTGGGACCTTAAGATAGCTGTGCATCAACAAATGCCCACAAACCTCAATGAAGGGAAGCAATGTTGTAACGAAGAGTGGGACAAAATTCCACAGTGGCGTGAAAGACTAATAAACTCATACAGAAAATGATTATTATTGCTGATAAAAGTGGGTCTAAAAGCTGTTAAATGATGGCCTTTAGTTCTTACTGCTTCTTTAGCTTAACCTTTGCTAAATAAATAATGAGACCATGTCATGTTGATGTTCATGTCTGGTTATGTTTAAGTTATTTTAGGACCCAGTAAAGACCAGATGATTTTTATTATGTCCTGGGTGGCAAATTTCATTAGAATATTAAAGTAATTATCTATATTTGTGCTGTGCAAAAATCTCATTAATTTGACAACAGTTATAATACTGTTATCCTATAATTCTCTCTGATTATGAGAATATATCTCCTCTTTCTGTAGAAGAGCACATAATCTCAATTATGTAATATTATGCATAGATCCATGCCATATTTCCTACTGATTGCACAATACATTTGTTTTTGTTTTGGTCAATATAATGCTTGGATTCGTTTTTCTGCCTGAACCAAAACACCGTAAATCTTTTATTAAAGCTCCGTGAAAACACCATCATCACTCGTCCTAAAGGATTCATGCTGTTTTTTCCCAGGAACATTTAATTCCAGCCATTGAGTTAAAGTGAAAAGACGATGCTGTCCTCCTGCCAGGAAGCTGAAGAAGTCTTTTGTTGTGGCACTTACTGCAGCCCATTTCGTCTGTGCGGTCTCCACAGTTGTCATTGTGGTCACACACGTATTGCAGGGGCACGCAGTGTCCGTTGGTGCATTTAAACTCCTCCAGTGTGCAGGGGGCCAGTGTGGGCTCGCGGCCTGTGAAGGACACAGTCGAGATGAATCATCAGCACAAGTATTCAGAAATGGTTGAGTGGGTATACAGCCCACCTCTGAAAGCGTCACCTCCACTTATCTAAGATTAAATTCAGAGCTTTTTCTAGAAGCTCTTTACTTCTAAATTTTCAAACACAACTCCTCCCACTAGATTAAAGCGTAAACATGCTTTCATGATGCACATATACGCCTTTCACTCATGCTTGTGTATCACAGAATTGCACATCTTTACTGTCTCCTGCCAACAAACAAGTGGATTTAGATGAGCAAGCCAATGTCCACCTCTGCTCTGAACCAAACTATTTAATCTCCTCTCAAAATAATTTGCTCTGATTGATGTTTAAGCTGATTGTGTAACAATTCCATACAACAGACTTTTTCCTTATCCTTGTTATGTTTCAGCTTTGTGTCCTGTGCAGGCACTGATGTCATTTTGGGATTTCCCATTTGACTGGCTTTAAAGAGGAAAGTTCAGGATTAGCATTGTTGTTTGGACTAATGCCTGACAATCCCATGATAAGAGGTGCATTTGCTGAAACTAATATGCAATCTGATTATGTTCACATACAAAAAGGAATGAGATATATATATATA
>NW_005187836.1:70646-105867 GCF_000239375.1 Pundamilia nyererei | reverse complement strand
AAAAAATGTTAACACTACACAATAAATACAAAATGCTATTTTGAAATGATGGTTAAGGGAAAATAATGACCTTCTGTCCCTTCTTTTAAACCTAATAAGTGATTATTTTCTTGGCAGTGAGAGATAAATTCTGATAAGCGGTATATGTTTTTCAAGTTGCTTCTTTAGATTTAAGTCTGGACTTTGACTGGGTCACTCCAAAACGTTATTCTTTTGTTGTTGTTTGTTCTTTATGCTGGAGTGTTTACATAACCCCAGTACTCTTGAGTTTCAGTTCAATTCAGTTTTATTTATATTGTGCCAAATCACAATAATAGTTGTCTGAAGATGCTTCATATTGCACGCTAAAGACCCTAAAATAACACAAAGAAAACAGAGAAAACCCCAACAATCATGTGACCCTATGAGCAAGCACTGTGGTACAGTGGGACGGAAAAACTCCCTTTTAACAAGAAGAAACCTCCAGCTGAACCAGGCTCAGGAAGAGGCAACCATCTGCCATAATCAGCTGGGGTTGGGGAGGAAGACAGGAAAAGGGCCAGGATAGTATAAACTGCATTCTGTATTTCCTCTGGCTGGTCTAACGTTAAAATGAATTTGATTGTCTGTAAGATGTAAATGTGAAAAATATGCAAAAACACAAAACTGAGAAGGGGACATATACTTTTTCACGGCACCATATATTTACACAGTACACTAAACATAGTTTATGCAGAGGGCAACTACAAAACATCAATGTTTATCCCTCTATATTGCCAAATGTTCAGCTGTCCTTTTCCATTACTCTACGTCCAATAACTGATCAGATTTGTGCATTTAAATGTAAATTTTTAGTCATGCTAAAATATGCAGATTGCAGGAATGTGTGAGTGGGAGTCATACAGAGGTCTTCTTTCTCATCACTGCCGTCTCCACAGTCGTCCTTCTTATTACACAGCACTCCAGCATAGACACAGTAGCCGTTGTCACAGCGGAACCGAGACGGCATCTCACAGGTGATGTTCACTGGTTAAACACAAGCAAATGCGACTTGAGCCCAATGTCTATATCTATGTGTGTGTGTGTGACTTTCATTTAAAAGAAAGTCACATATATATACACACTCACACATCTATCTACCTATCTATATAGATATACATAAAAATAAATAACAAGCTTCTCACAGCATAAGTTGAGTTGCTCATCAGATCTGTCCCCACAGTCATCAATGCCATCACACACCCAGCCTTGGTTCACACAGATGTGGTTCGCACACTGGAACTGGTGCTCAGGGCAGTAACGGCCTCCAGGGTATCGAGTAGCTGGAAAGATCGGGAAAATAAGAGAGATAGTTTGCACATTATTACTAAAATCTGTTGATTTATTTTCCTTTCTTTACCAAGGTCGTGTTTTAAACGGTCTTTCTTAAAGAGATATATCAGTGGAGAAATAAAACCAACCAGCACTGCACACCATTCTGGTCACTGTTTCTCTTAAAGCTGCCCCTTTTCAAAGTTGGTCCACTTCTTTTAACTTTCTTTTTAATGCCACAGTTATTTGAATTATCGCTGGTAACTTTTCTCTGATTTGTGCCGTCTTTGGACATGCTGGTGGGTAGATTTTTCTATTTTCTACAAATATGTTATTACCACTTTCCTTCCACAGCCCTGCTGCTGTTGCTGCTGCTGCTGCTGCATGGCAACCAGAAGAACAAAAACTGACATGTTCCCAGAAATCAAAGGACGACATGCAGAGAAAGCATAGGGGAACCAAGTGATGAGGCAAAAACAGATGGGTCCAAGCGGCAGAGAGTTTTCTTCAATCATCACAGACAATCTGAGATTGCTGGATGCGAGAAGAGCTGAGGGGACTTTTTTTTCTTTCAGTGTATGGTTACATATTTTACAGAGACAAGGATACAGCAATTACTCTGAATTCCCACTGTTACCATTTCAGAGGCGCTTTGGGCAAACAGGAATAAATCCAAGTGTGGAAAGTGAAGACACGGATGGCTTGCAGCTTTCATCAACAGCAAATGAAGCCACCCTGGTTACATTACCTTGGAGGAACATATCAACAGACATATCTCTGACTTTAAACTGTTAGCTGAAAGAATACCTTAACGCTCCACCCAAAAGCGTGTTCTGATGGATGGAATGCTTGTATAATTGTCCAACTTTCATATATTCAAATAGCAGTTACAATTTATCTAAGGTATTCTGGATTTAATCTTAATATCTGGGAAAATTGGCATTTACAGGATGCACATAACAAAGACTGGTTTTCAGTCTACAATCAATTTGGAAGCATGTTATGGCTTTATTGGATAATAGTTAACAAAATGACTGGAGAGAAAAGGAAAGAATGCAGGGAAATGACTGCAGTTGATGGTTTGATCTCACTTCCTGGATGACCAGAGCCCTACAGGTGCAAAGTTCAACCACACCAAATTATTCAATGTGTGTTCAAATGTGAAAAAAGGATAAATCTTGTATAGCTACTCTGTAGTTTAATTACTGGGGTAAACTAATATGCAGTTTTACACCATCTTATTGTGTTTCTCACCTCATTTAAGCTTTAAGCAAAAACTGTATCCCTGTCTGCTGTTAGACTGTTGTGCCACATTTTCATTCTTTTGAAGCCTTAAAGCCTGAATAATTACCTCACACACATATAAACAGAAATAAATAAATAAATAAAACTGCGGGGGCCCAGAGTGCCATTAATTTTCACGCTGTAAACTTACGACAGCTGGTCTCATCTGACAGATCCAGACAGTCGGGTCGGTTGTCGCACTGCAGAATAGCGGGGATACAGTGACCCGAGTCACATTGGAAAGAACCTGGACGACATGTCTGCAACTCTGGAAGAGAGCCAAGATGTTATGTTGATGTGTGTGTTTGCGCCCGTGTGTGTTTTGTTTACGGCTGGATGTAATTTTAAGGAGGCCGAGGAGTTAGCATGAGGAGGAGGCGTCTGCTCACCGCAGTCTCGCTCGTCCGAGTTGTCCCCACAGTCGTTGACATGGTTACACGTCCAGCTTCCGGGAATGCACTGCTCGTTGTCACATCGAAACTCACTTTCAGAGCACGGCCTTGGCTCTAGAGAGACACACACACACACGTGTTCAATATGAGATGTGTGGCCGCTGTGATATGAGGCTTCAAACTACATGAGTAAAAAGCAGTCAGAAGAAACATTTTTAATAAGAAGACATTTTTTGAAACAGATTGAACTGAAAAACTTACGGCAGTTTCTCTCGTCTGAGCTGTCGCCACAGTCATTAGAGCCATCGCACTGCCAGCGGATGGGAATGCAGCGGTGATTGTCACAACGGAAATCTCCCAGAGGGTCACAGGTCACTTCCTCTGTTATAAAGCAGCAGCACAAAAGGTGTTTGAACATGTGGTCATGAGAACATTTTGGGAAATAAGATTTTTAACCTGCTGAAACCAAAGACTTAAAGGTAAAGTGTGTCAATTTTTAGGTTACTTAATAGAATAAAAGAAGGTTGTACTCATAAATATAAATTGATCAGTGTTTTATTACAGCTTCCAACAGATTGATGCATTTTCATAAGCTTAGAATTAATCCATTAAAAATACATAGAAGTCGGCGCCAGTTTGTGGAAGCCCCACAATCTTGCAAATAGTGGCCAAGATGTCATCGCGGTCAGGGCTCTGAGACATGGAAATATAAATAAAAGGACGCTTATTTATTCCTGACATTGTCAGTAGACTGCAATCTGCATTCTACTGACATCTGGTGGTGATATCTTATACACTGTAGCTTTAACTTCATGGGTTTTTAGCCTTTTTAACACAGCTTGATACATTTTCACTAATAAATACTAATTGTGTGTGACCACCTTCTTCCAGTGTAATTTCTGTCTATATAGGATGATGCATCTTTGCTATTTGTTTTTACTGTTCTGCATTACACCCATTATTATTTAATCTTTGGAACCGGAGCTTTAAAGTCGTCTACAGCCAAGGCTGAAACGAATAAATATGTTATTTAATGATTGAGTGGTGCAAATGATCTGTAAAGGTATTCAGATTTCTTTTTCTGGATTAGAAACTACAAGCATTGCAGAGCTTGAACTTTTAAAGTACACCACAATATCATCAGATCTTTAGGAACTAATTTAAGATTTTGACACATGTGCAGTATGCAGCTGGTCTGACAGCCCCGACACGTCTGCTGACACATGAGCACTGACCGCAGCCTTCCTCGTCGCTGTTGTCGATGCAGTCGTTTGAGCCGTCGCAACGGGCCCACTGAGGAATACAGCGGTAGTTTGTCTTGCAGGAGAACTCTGTATCCTCATCGCACTTGTAGTCTGGACCCACTGTGGAGACAAGGCGACAGAGACATCAGGCAAAGGATGGAAGGAAAGTGGTGAGATTAGTAGTAAGATCGAAAATAAAGTCTGCAAGGTGACAAGAGGGTGAGAAATAATGAGGGAGGATGAGTTGAGACAGAGCCAGACAGACAGTAATTAGAAGCAGACGGAAGAGGGGGAGGAGGGATTGACTGTGCAACTTAAATTTAGAAAAATCAACACTACGTGCAGCTTCATTAATTCACCCAGGTTACACCTGCGCTGTGTCTGAATCGATTGTATATCTCTGAAACAGATAAGTCGATGTTTGATTAAATGGTCGTGCGGTTCTGCAAAGTGCACGGCTATTATCAATTAAGCTGCTCCTTTTGTGCTCATCACAGACAGACATGGGGGAAAGAAAAGGAAATCATGGTTGGCACATATTTAATTCGCGTGACAGTAACACTCACTGCAGACTTCATACGGCTCATCAGATCCATCACCACAGTCGTCCTGGGCATCGCACACATACATTGACGGCACACAGCGGCCGTTTGCACACGTGAACTCTCCCGGTTTGCAGGTCTTCTGGGAGCAAGTCTCCGCATCCTCATCGCTGCCATCTGTACAGTCAACTATTCCATCGCAGTGCCAGGACACAGGAATGCACCTTTTGTTTTTACACTGGAACTGGTTTCCAGCGCAGCGGTGATCGCCTGTGAGGACAGGAAACAGGTTTAACATTGAACCCTCTTCCTGAAAACAGGCTTTCATTTTCAGCAGAAAGAAAGAAAGAAAAAAAAAGAGAAAAAGGAAAAAATAAAGGCCTAAAAGAATCATAGTTAAAAACTTGAATCTGGTAAACGTAAAGTATTTTTTTCTGTTCAATTTTTATTTGATTGAGTTATTTAGAGTTCGTATTCAGGATTCAGGAAACTGTCATACTGCAGAGAGCAGCATCCTCATCTGAGCCATCAGGGCAGTTTTGGTGGCCGTCGCAGAGGAAGCCAGGGTAGGTACAGTTGCCATCTTGACACTGGAACAGGCCAGCTGAACAGTAGCGAGGTGGGCAGGTCTGAGGTTCATCCGAGCCATCACCACAGTCCGACTGACCATCACACTTCCACCATATCGGAACGCACCTAAGAACAAGAAAATGTACAAAATTTTTTTACCCCTAATGATGGTTAATAAGCAGTACAGTAAAGTATCATGACTTTCTGTCACACTGACTTCTCATTGTCCCCACAGCGGAACTGGGTACTGGAGCAGTCAGCAACACACTGGATCTTAAATCCAACAGCCACACCAATGAAGTGATCGGGACACTCGCAGGTAGCTCGCTGCCCTCCAGGCGCGATCAGACACAGATGACTGCAGGTCAGGTCATGGGACAAGCAAGGGTTCTCACCTGGGGAATAAGACGATTAAATATAAATTATCTTCTGCCGTCCATTGTGATGCCGGGAATATAATAGCACACAGCTGTCATATACTTACTTCGAGGCTGCCTGTAGGGATGGTAGACGTGAATGTCATAGGGGCGATGGGTGTTGTTGCCCATAACTGTACGCTCCTCGCCAGTGTACTTATGAGCTTTTTCCACAGTATGCGTGTTCCAGTCTGTCCAGTAGACCCAGTCCTCAAATAGAGAAACAGCAAATACATGGGGGAGCGAGCCAGCGATGGCCCGGTGCCGATTCTGGCCGTCCATGTCTGCAAAGCTAAGATGCACAGAATAGGGAGGTTTATACACAATGTGATTAATTCACATGTAGAAACATAAAGAGAAATCAATGTTTAGATAATTCAGTGCAACACAGAATAAACGTTCTGTGGGATACTTCATGAACTCACTCCAAAAAGTTAAGGTGGGAATCAGCAAAGAAGATCTTGTTGTTGGTGTAGTCTATAGTTAGAGCATTAGGCCACTCCAGCTTGGTTGTGATAATTGCACTGATATTTGTTCCATCCATGCCAGCTCTGCCGATATATGCTGCGTCACCCCAGTCGGTCCAGTACAGCCATCTGGGCAAAAGAGGGCAGGAATGAAGGAATGAGGGATGAGGAAAAGTCGAAGCAAAGGAATGGGAACAACTAAAAACCGGGAGGCAGAAACAACTGCACACGTTTGGTTTTAGAGTCAATCATAGATTTTCTCTGTATGTGTGTGTGTGTCTGTGTGTGTGTGTGAATACCCATATTTAGGGTTAACAGCCACAGCACGAGGTCTGGTGATAACGTAGGTGTGATTTCTATCTGTAAAGTGTCCCGACAGCAGTTTCTTCTGGTAACGCCCATCCAGCTCCATCACATGAACTGAGCTGTAATACCTGTCCACCCAGTACAACTTCCTGCAGGAGACAGGAAGGAGAAAAATTAAATAAATATAAAAATTAAAAAGATGTTGTTTGTGAAACACATAGATGCAAAGTTAATAAAAATTACCCCATTCATATTCTCTTTTTCTTTATTTTGTATATGGAAGTGTGCGTGTGTGTGTTTACTCAGGATGTATTTTGTGCTCTGAGAGCGATTTGCTAGTTATAAAAAATAAAATAGGAGTACATGTGCAAACAATTGTTTTCCAATTGTGCGAATCACTTCTTGTTACTTAATGACCTAAATACTTATATGTAACAGATTATTATCTATTAGGTTTCTCCTGTTTTACAAACCTGCCAACCCAGTCCAGCGCCAGGCCTTCAGCTCCTCCTATATCGTTGCTCACCAGCGTCTCCCTGTCGCTCCCATCGAAGCGCATCCTCTCAATCTTTCCTGCCCCTACATCCAGCCAGTACAGCCTCTTCTCATAGTGATCAAATTCTAATGCCACCACATTTGTCAGGCCCTGCAGGACTATGCTCAACTGTAATCCGTCAGTGGTCAAATTGCGGATGTAGTAGCGATTGGTATACAAGAGGTATGGGTTGATGCCGCTGTTCTGACGGCAGGTGCGTCCATCCGGTTCGCGGATGTACCCTGGGGCGCATTTGCAGTGGTATGAGCCAAAACTGTTCTCGCAGATCTGGCTGCAGACGGCGGGTGTGCTGACACACTCGTCGAGGTCCTCGCAGGCTTTGCCATCTGGCATGAGCTGGTAGCCTGGGTTGCAGGAACAGTAATAACCAGTGAGGGTGTCAGTGCAGATTTGGGCGCACTTGTGGACTGCTGGGTTGAGACACTCATTAATTCCTAAAGAGAATAAAGAAAAAGTGAGAAGCTGAGCAAAGACAGAATATGGATGAGGTTTTAAGACCTGCAGCAAAAATACAGGTAACAAGAGCACTCAAAGAGCACAACTCTGCATGAAGGGCAAGAGCTATACTAAAACTCAACAAGAATGTTTTAAAAGAGCTCAAACAATGACAGTGCTTATGTTTTCCACTGACAATATATTGCTTTAAAATGTGGAGATTAACCAATGGAATCTCAAATGAGCCTTTTTCCTCATTTGTGTCACCCTGACCTTTGACTCATGACTTTTAAGTACTAAAATTGTGTATTTTATTATCTTTGCCCACATGATTGGAGGTGATTGACTGAAATCTTTGGTTTCTATAAACTGTAAAAAAAAATTCGATTACATTTAAATTGACTTTTGGTGCAAACATTGAAGGTCAAGATTGGCCTGCTTAGCCAAACCAGGTACTCACGTCCCCCAAGGCCCTCTATATTATTGTCAAGTTTAAGGACAATCCATAAAACATTTTCACAGATATTCATATTTGACGTGACCTCTGATTTTCACCAAAATTAAATCATCCTGAGCTGTTTTTTGTGTCTACTGTCACAAAATCTGCAAATGTGTATCTTGAAAACTGTGGATGTTGGACTGCTAACAAACAAACAGACACAGACAAATACATCTCATTACATACTCCATCTTTTCAGAATAAATCATCAGTATTTATAATATGTAGCACAAAGAAACCTGTATAAATATACATATATTTATAAAAGCAAACATTTTCATAAAATATGAAAGCACATAGGCTTGGTCTGATTGACAAATATACTTTTTGTGACACCTTATCTTTTTTCATTATATATACTTTAACCATATGCATGTGAAGATTTGTGCAACCAAAGTTTCTTTTAGATGCTGTATGACAAGGAAATACAGTTCATAAATTCTATCAAAAATGTCCCACAGTTTTCCATATTTGTTTGCCTCTTACCGCAGCCTTTTTCATCACTGTCGTCCTGACAGTCCTTCTGTCCATTGCACACCTTATTGGAATCGATGCACTCTCCCGACTTGCACATGTACTGTTGAGGAGAGCAGGTGGGCTGAGGCGTGAGGCACAAGCTGTCCGCCTCGTCCGAACCATCCAAACAGTCGTTCTGTCCGTCGCAGATGTAGAAAGAGTAGATGCAGGCTCCGTTACTGCAGGTGAACTGGTTGCTGCTGCAGGTATCATACGTACAGCGCAACTCATCGCTGCCATCTCCGCAGTCATTCACGCGATCACAGCTACAGAAGAGTAGTGATTAATTACTTGCCTGACAATAGAATTTGTCTCGAGACCAGTAAACGCATCTCTACTTTTATTCAATCACACATGTGCCACACTTACTGGAAGGGGATGAGGATGCAAAGCCCGTTGGCGCAGGCAAACTCATTCATGTGGCAGGTCCGGTTGGGACAGTTCTGGAGCTCATCAGCTGCATTGGCACAGTCTTTCTCCCCATCACACACAAAGCTTAAAGGCACACAGCGTGGATGGCCCGGGTACCAGGTCGGACAGGTGAACTGGTCAGAACTACAGGTTCGTTGGCCTCCAGGTGACAATATGATATTAAAAAGCAAAATTGATGAAAGTGTGTGAGAATGCTAACCTGAGATTATATAAACGAATCAAAATATTGAGCAGCCTAACGCTGCACAAATAATGACGACATATCTAACTGGTGTCTCACCACATTCCAGCTCAGGAGCCTCGTCACTGTTATCCCAGCAGTCATTGTTGCCATCGCACACCAGTGACTCAGGGACGCAGTTTCCATTGGTACAAGTGAAATGGTTTGGACTGCATGTTCTGATTATATCTTCTGCACAGTAGAAAACACAGAATCACATTTTAATGACGATGGGAAGTGTGAACTGAAAGAGAAAAAAAAGGGCTGGCTTGCTTCATACAAGTGTGTCTTCCTTATGCAAAACACGAGTCACTATGGAAACTCACATCAAACCTAAAGTATAAAAGTCTTTGAATTTAAGTTAGCTGCACTAATGTTGAGCACTCACCACAAGAGGGAGGTTCATCTGTCCCATCAGTGCAGTCTTTGATGGAGTCACATACCCAAGTTTGAGGGATACACTTTCCTACATCACAACGGAACTGATCGGGAGCACATGTACGCCCCGCTGTAACACACATAAGCGCAAGTTTGCATAGATTTACATCTTTATTGATGTGCAGTTCAAATCAGCTGAAGCTTTATACATTCTTTGACTCAGCTCACCACAGAAGAGAGGATTCTCATCACTGTTGTCTCCACAGTTGTTAAAGCCGTCACATAGGTTTCCAGGGTAGATGCAGATGTTGGTGTTGTCACACTTGATCTGGCCATTGGGACATGTACGATCAGCTGGAGAGATGTTGGAAAGACACCAGATCGGATCATTCACCCAAGGCCACTGGCAGCCCTTTGACACTACATACGTAACATTATTTATAACATTATTATTTAGCAATATAGAATCATTTTAGGTGTGAGTACAGTATTTGACTTGAAATTGTCCAACTTTAGTTTCTGGGGAGGAACGGATGGAGAAAACAGTGACTTCAATCTCATCTTTTTTTATTTTTTTCTGTGTTTGCAGTAACCATCTCATTGTCTAACATAATCAAATCTTAAGCCCAACAATTAGTCTCGTCATTACTCACGGCAGTTGATTTCGTCGGAGGTAGCGTTGTCCCGACAGTCGTTGTAGCCATCACAGACAAAGCTGGCGCTGATGCAGCGTCCGTTAGCGCAGGTGAACTCGGTAGCAGGGTTACATGTGGGGAAGGGGCAGCCCTGTTCATCACTGTTGTCACCACAGTCGTTTGTGTAGTCACAGGTGTAGCTGAGTGGGACGCAGCGCCCATTGTCGCAGGTGAAGTCTGTGGCTGAGCAGGTGTGGAAGGCTGGGGAAGGGTTAAAAGAAACATGAAGGCTTTTGCAGATGTTGGTATAGCTGTTTGCTTCTTGGCTGGCTAAGTTTGTCTGTTTAAATAAGATATTTTGAAAAAAAATGTCCGGATTTCTCACCGCAAACTCTCTCAAGCTCATCACTGTTATCGTGGCAGTCATTGTAGCCATCACACTTCCAACGTGCTAAGATACAGTTACCATTGAGACAGGTAAACTGATCTGCCTGACAGCGTTTCCCCGTGTCTTGTATACAGTCTTTGCCATTGTTTGCCAGATACCAGTTCCCCTCATGAGGACACTGGCACTCAGGGCCGATGGGACCTGAAAAACCACAGGTAACACAGATACCTGAGGTAAGATTCCTTGTATATTTGCTGTCTTTTTCCTGTTGTCTATTACACAACTTAAGGTGGGATTTGGTGCCTTTTTGTGCATCAAAAAGCCTGCTCTTACCAGAAACACAGACATGACTGCAGCCACCGTTGAACTGCTGACAGAAGCTGGAGCAAATCTCCTGCTTTGATTCAGCATGAACGTGAATGTCTTTTGGTAGGTATTCCAGATTCTGGGCTAGCACTGTAAAGCCAGAGCCATCATTCTTACTAGCCCTGAAGACACCTCTTTCAGTCCAGTCGGTCCAGAAGATATCCTGCTTGTAGACAGTCATACCAAATGGATAGCTGAGCCCTTGCATGATCACTTCTCGATTCTCACCAGTCAGGGTCGACCGCTCAATCTTGTCTCTGTAGAAAGAAATTAAAAAAAAGAAAAGAAAATCTGCTGCTTAATCTGTCTCTCTCCTAATTTTTAATTTATATGAGAATAACTAGACATACTGTGAAACATCGACCCAGTAGAGCATCCTCTCCTCATAGTCTATAGACAGTCCGTTGGGTGATGTCAGACCCGTGCTGATGATGACAGTCCGGAAGCTTCCACCCAGTGTTGCCCTCTCAATCTTAGCTGGAGATCCCCAGTCAGTCCAATATAAGTAACTGGAAAGTGAGAAGCATCAGACAGAGTAATAAGAGGGAGCTCAAAGCTATACTTGATAGCATGTTTAATATCTGAAAGTCATCTTCAATCTTTGGACATTTGAGAATATTAGTTTGCTTTTACCCATAGCATGGATCAACAACGATGCCTTTGGGCCAGTTTGCAGGGGCTATGATTGACCGGTTACCTCCATCTACTCCAATCGACTGGACATTACGTTTAAAGTAGTCGGTGAAGTAAAGACGCTTGTTTATCCAGTCAAATGCCAAACCCTCTGGATTGTCCAAATCTAAGCAGCATTTAGAGGATTTGAAATTAAATAAAGTCACAAATGAGAAAAATGAAATGATGGATGTGAAGAGTGATAATGCTTAACTCACTTGAGATGATAGTGACAGGGGGGCTGGTGACAGATGTTGTGGTGATGTAGCCAATCCTGCTCCGACCTATCCCGACATACTGTGTGAAGAAAATTCGTTTCTCTCGGAAGTCATAATCCAGGCCCATTACGCCATTGCCCAAGGTCACAGTTGGATAGGGTAGACTATGATCCGTTGGGTCTAACCTCTGGCTATTTAGCGTGTAGCCTGTGGAGAAAACTAAGAACTCATCCGGTTCATAACCACATGATACTCCATTACCAAGAAGTGTCCCGTGGGCACAAGCGCATTTAGGTCCTTGCTTGTCTGGAATGGCAAAGCAGAGTTGCTGGCAGCGTCCGTTGTCTTCGTGGCATGGGTTAAATCCTACCAGATTGGCAGATGTAGGCTGGACATGTGCGTCAAAGATGGTGACGTCCATCAGCTCATCGAGATTGTCTCGGATTACCTGGTAACACCAAAAGTTGTTATTTCTTTGTCAGATAGCATAGGCATAGCACAAGTGAAGAATGATTGTTAAATGCCCACAACTAATTCCAACTGCTATCACAAAAAGTATGCCAATTTTTTGCTCGCTGTTAGCTCAAACTCTCTCTTACAATACTACAGACAGAAAAACGGTTCTTATGTACCCAAGCTAAATTTGACGAGCACTATTATATTATATTATATTATATTATATTATATTATGTTATATTATAGCTTAACTATTAAGCAAGTAAACCAAAAACTGACATCAGATGTATTTAATTTCCAGATTCTTAAAAGAGGATTTTCTGTTTACCTGTACTTTATATTATTGTAAGCTATCACTGGAGAGAATGACAGCTAAAACTACAACTGTGTGCTAAATTAGACAAATTCAATGTTCACCTCTGGCTGGTCGGTATTGGCTGGGTCCTTACTGGCTTGGAAGAGCTTTCCAAGCCTTTTATCCACCCACAACATGTAGTTTCCTAATATAGCTAGTCCCATTGGAGATGGATACCGGCTCCCATACCGGATAATCTGCCTCTCTGTGCCGTCTATGGCCATGCGTGAGATCATATCAAGAACATCATCTGTCCAGTAGAGGAAGTTATTACTATAATCAACTGTTAGGCCACGAGGTGATGCTAAGCTCTCTGATGCCAACACTGTGCGGTTTGTGCCATCCAGCAAGGCCCGCTCAATCTTCGGTGTCTGACCAGCATCAGTCCAAAAGAGGTAGCGAAGTTTAGGGCTGACAGCCACATCCCGGGGCTGATCCTCAGAGGACTTAATGAGAATCATTCGGAAGGTCGTGTTGATAGCCATCACCTCCAGGTAGGTTTCGGTTTTATGAGCATTGGTGAAATACAAGTTATCTGAAAAAGTAAATAGAGAAATTCTACATTATTTTTGTAGATTCTTTACATTTTACATTAATGCTAGTGGAGGTGGATGGATAAAATTGTTGGTGGATGTTGCCACATACTTGCAATCCAGTCAACAGCCAGACCCTGAATGCCTCTTACGCCAACTCCTGAAGGGAGAACTCTGGTGTAATGCCCTCCATCAGTTCTGGCTTTGAAAATACCCTTGTATGTGGAGTAGGTGCTGTTCTCAGTCCAGTACACATAGCCAGATTTAATGTGGGCATCCACCTTATCATGAATGACATATGATGCTGAGAAAAATATCAGAGAGGAACTTGGGTTAACGGAAAGTTGATGATTATAATCTATGCTATATAATATGAAAACAGGTTTGAACTTCATATTTCACAACAATAAGAAGCCAACATACATCCGCCAACAGGCACCATAGCTTCAGAGTGGTCAGAGCTGTTTACGTGGAAGCCACGGATATATGAGCGAGTGGAGACAACGGCGAAAGATTCATACTCTTGGCAGCTGGAGCCATCTGGAGATGGGTGAAACCCTGTAGTGCAGGCACAGGTCTTCTTATTGTCGGGTTTGGGCAAACAGAGGTGCGGACAGCCGCCGTTGTTGGAGCTGCAGGCATTAGTGGTTCCTGCTGAGTCTGAGGTGGAAAAGACAGGGTGGCGAAGGCCAGCGTTACTGGATGCCCATATTTGACTGGAGAATAAGAATTTATACCAGATCTCCTGACATGAAAAGGGTTTGACTGATATTATACAAGTAATTTTTGTGTTGTGCCGAATCTGTGACTTTCAGCAAGAGAAACTCTTTGATCATATAAACTAAGTATGGACTTTGTTTTTCTTGTAATTAAACCTGCTTCCCAATATCCTCACATACTTGTCTTCTTCGTATTCTGCGATCTATCTTAAACACAGAGGTGATGCACCCTTTTTTGTCAGGAGTCCTAGACTTAAATGCAGCTTAACATAGACAAAGACATAGATGTAGACTTGATTTACACAGTGGGGAAATTCACTTGTTCCAGCAGCACAAAGAACAGGAACAAAAAGTGAATTAGAGATATATTAGAAAAAGAGAAAAATGAAAAAAAAATGAGTAAGAGAATAGAAAAAAGGCCAAAATATAGTACTACGTACAGATATGTTCAATAAAAAAACCCACAAACATAGACAGTATTGTATATTCTACTATGCACACACAAGTGAAATCTCCCAAAATGAAAGATCATTTACTTTTTGTGAAAAACAAGAAAATGTTATGAGCAAAACACAAAAAGCTAGATTCAGAAAACGAAATAAAATTAGCCCTAAATATCATTCCCTCAGTCACTGGCTGGTATTAATTGTTATATAATCTAACCAGTCTGCATGAGAACACCAAAAACCCAAAGAACGGACACTTCTGTAGTTATTTGAAAGACACTTGATTCACATACTGTCTCTTGCATGCACTTTGAGACCATGGAGGCCAGACATGCCGCTCCTCATCACCACCATATTGGCGCCAGTGTCCTTTTCCACCCTCTCAATGACCTCATAGTCCAGGTCAGTGTAGTAGAGGTAATTTTGGTAAATAGTCAGCCCCCATGGATGGGACAGACTGCTGACCACTGTCACACGGCTTGCCCCGTCCATAGTGCCACGCTCAATCTGGGAAAATAAGAATGAACTGAAAATATTAAAGTGATCACATTTCTAATTAAAGTCTACATATTAAACAGGTAACTTGTACTAACCACCCCTGTGCCAGCCACGCCCCAGTACAGTTTCATGGTGGAGATGTCAGCAGTGATGAACCCTATGTTAGCCATGCTGCCTGTGTAGAGGTTCACAAGGTTGCTGCCATCCATGTCAGCGCTGGCGACCTTTGGAGGAACTCCACTGTCCGACCCCTTGTCTGACCAAAATAACTTTCTGTGGATGGAAAGGTTAAACATGACAAGTGATGTGATCTCAGCGAGTCATACCGCCAACTTCTCCTCCCATTCAGTCAAACGTCACACCTATACGCAAGATTTGCTGCTGGTGCCACACTAATGCTGATAGGTAACAGGATGTTAAAGTCCAAAAAACAGAGATTTCTTAGATTTTACGCTAAAAAAGTTACATTAGGTTAGTTTAACTAAAATGGAAAAATACTCTAATATCATGTAGACATTCAGTTAAATGACGTCTTGGACCAAGTTACTGTTTTAATTGGGTTATATATGTCACAGGAAGCAAAAGTGAGGGGAATATGTTGCCAACATATTCACCAGCCAACTATTGTCTTCTTAATGGTAATGAGGGTGCTGTGTACTGTGTAGTATGTATTATCTAAATATAATAATAAAAAAACTAAATAGCGCTGATCAAGGTAATTATATGTATTTATAAATTTTTATGAACATGTGATTTACCCTCGGGCTGGATCCAGCACAATTCCAATGGGCTCTCCTACTCCCTCTGGTTTTCCGTTAGAGGTGATAAGGATTTTCCTGTAATGCTCACTTCCATCAACACGGATAACCTAAGTGCGACATTGTATTTTATTTACGTCTACTAAAAAAAAAAAATCCCCAATAAATAATAAATGCAAAAAACCAAAAGGCAAATCATAACCTGCTGGTTAAAACAATAAAGGTTAATTTTAGCACTGAGCAAATGTTCAGCAGTCGGGCAAATTGAATTTGCAATCAAAAAGATACAAAACCTCTGAGTTAACCATGCATAGCATTTTTAATTGTAGGTTGTTGTAATAATTTGCTAAACTAAACTTCTTCAAGTAACAAAAATGTGAAAATATATCGATTTAATAAATAATAATAATAAAAATAAAATAAAATAGTAATATACCACAATAATATCCAACAAAAAAGGAAAAAAAAGGAAATGAGTATATTTGATTTGGGGTATTTTTGGTAATTAAACACAACATCATGACGACATCTGTATTTAATCTTTTTTGCCACGGTGTTTTCTGATCTCTTCTAATTCAAGTGTTGTTTACTTGTTTGCAGGTACAAGTGAGCCTAGGGATGACAGCATCTTATCAGTAATTGATAATTAAATGATTCTGTGTCTCACTATGCTTACTTCAATGGTTTTGGCAGTGGGATTGGTGTAATACATTATTCGGCCTATCCAGTCAAAAGCCAGACCGGCTGGTGAGCCCATGAAAGCAGCTGGAGCAAACTGAGTTTTGTTTGTTCCGTCGGTTTTCACTCTCCAAATCGAATCCTAGCATGAGAACAAAAGAGTCAATTAATTTAAAAGAATTAGATAAGATAAGATAAGATAAAACTTTATTAATCCCTCGGGTGGGTTCCTCTGGGAAATTCGGTTTCCAAAAGCACAGCACCGACAGAAGTTACAGAGTAACAGAATATTATATATACACACACACACACACACATACATATATAAATACAGAGACATATATAAATAAAATATACGAAGGGGATAAATAGAATAAATAGGAATAAAAATAAAAATACAAGTGAATTGCACATTTCAAGTATTGAGGTCTATTGCACCGTTGACTATTAACAAAAGTATTGCACAAAAAGTATTGCACAGTGAGGTGCAATTATTCAGAATCTGCAGGTACTATTGATGTGTACTGATCTCATTTTTCTTTTTAAACTTATTCAAATTTAAAATGAAATACAATTTCCTTCCTAATATAATGAATTGATTGTAATAAGACATCTTAGAATCTATGCATGTTTCACACTCAAATCTATTGCATGTTATAAAACTCTTTCCACCTCTTCAGTTTAAGACCTCCACTCACAGTGCTCTGCACCCAATAGACAAACTGCTCCTGATCATCAAAGTCAATGTCCTGCCCCTGGCTGATGCCAGACACTGGGGTCATTGCATTGTTGGAAGGGTCTGTGGGATCCAGGGGAATGCCAAAAATCACAGTATCCCTAACCACCATTAAGAAGGGAGTCTCATCTAGAAATGAATGGAGAAGAACAAAGAGATGCACAGTTGTAGGAGGGATTTTTTTTTTAGCAAAACATTTACAAAATGAATATTAACCACGAGCAGAAAACTCATTACTGACACTGATTTGTATTCAGCACTGTTAAATTCTGCGAACAGTGAGTCAGAGAAAGGTGTAAAACCAAAATTACCTTTAACACAGGTGCGCTTGTCAGCATCCAGCTTCCAACCTGATTGGCAGTGGCAAGTGTAGTACCTGGGTCTCAGTGTTGACAGCAGGCACAGCTGAGTGCACAGGTGTTCGCTGCATGGGTTGATGGCTAAACACAAAAGCACAGAGTCACTTTCAGCCTTGAAATCGGATTCATTAAACTATCACACTGGTATCATTAAAAGAAGAATTTAGTGAACAAACAGATGACAAATGAAAGGAACAAGCTGAGCCTTCCACGCTCACAGTGAAGGGATCTGGTGCCTCTGGGAGCATTTTGCTGGCATGATTTGATCCACCTATTTTCTTTAGGGTATCAAAATTGTGTCCCAGGGGACCAGAACTGATAAGGACCTCCTCCATATCCATTCATACTACCCCAAAGTAACCAAGTAATACATAAACATTTACATGACAGAAAGTTGTTGTTTATTCACTATTTACAATATAAATTTCTACTTTTATAGTGGGTTCACAATAGAAAGGAAAAAAGAACATTCTCTGTGAAGAGTTAAACTTTGTTTAACTATTACAGTAGAGCATCACTGTAGTGTGTGTGTGAAACTCATGTACTCAGTTATTATAGACATCAACACATTTTAATACACTTCTTAAAGCTACAAGTATCCAAGTAAGATTTGTTTTTTATTTGAAAACGACCTGTGGGTTGTTTGATGGGATGAGCCATCACAATGCCCATGGGCTGGTAGACATTGTTCATGTGAGTAGTGATGTTGCCACCATGGAACTTGTTGGTACTCATCACCTTGCTGGTATAATGTTCTGACCAGTATATGGTGTCTTCAAAGATGGTCATACCATATGGGTGCTGGAGAACCTGGTGTTAGACACACAAAGGATAAAAACTTTTTGTGAACAATGATTATATTTTAAACGTAACACTCATTGTATTTGAATGGTTTATGCCAGTAACCTCCAATAACAGACATTATAACACCCCTGGCTTTAATGCATGTGGTGAGGAGTGACACCAAATTGTCTCAGTTCTCTAAACAGTGTTGAAAAATGATTAAAAGGGTATAAACTTTAAACAAGTAGTAAATATTTCCTCCTTATAATGAAAAACAGGAAAAACTAAACTTACCACATCGCTTGCCATAACCTGATATCGGTTGTTTCCATTATAGTCACAGTAGTCAATATATCTGAGATAGGCGTCTGCAAAGTAGACTCTTTGTGTGGTGTAGTCCAGGGCTAAGCCATTGGGCCAGTAGATCTTAGTGCTGACGATGACTTTTCTCATGGTTCCATCCATGCTGGCCTGCTCAATCCTGGGGTTCTGGCCCCAGTCTGACCAGAACATCAGGTTGGTACTGGCATGAATGAGAAAGACAGAGAGGTCAATGATGTACTTCTTGAGTATGGTAAAAAAGGGTGAAAATGTATTTATAAAGGGTCTTTTGCTTAACTATTAAATTAAATAATGTAATACTAGCATAACATCCATGTAACTTGAGTGTACTTACTGGTTACGGGGGTCCAAAACCAATCCACGGGGGTTGGTAATATTTCTACTCATGAGGACCTTGCGATAACGACCATCCAGAGTGGAAACCTCAATGTTCTCCATGACAGAGTCTGTCCAATACAGATTCCGACCAACCCAGTCGACAGCAATACTCTCTGTTACCATCAGACCAGACGAGAACACCTAAAACAACAAGGACATATTGTGCACTCACAAAATTAAACCGTTCATTTAAATGTTGAGATTATAAAGCAAGAAACTCTGTTGTTAGCCTTACCGCTTGTTTGCCAGTGCCGTTCTGGTAGGCACTCCATATCTTTTTCTCTTTGGTATCAGCCCAGTAGATTTTGGAAGTGACACTGTCAAAGTCTACAGTCACAATACTTAAACCGGTGATCACTGGACTCATCAGGGGTGGTCTTATGTTGACTCGGTTGGCAATGATCTGGCTACGTTTGGCAAGCAAAAGCACAGCTGCACTTGGGTCTAAAGATGGAAAAAGAGCTTGTTGGTCACTGAAAGAACTGTAGTATCTTTATAAGTATCTATATAAGTTACACAGTTCCTGTATTGTGTTGCTTGTTGCTTACTCGTAGCTTTGCAGGTCCGTCCATCTGGCTCTAGGAGGTAACCATCAGAACAGTGGCACCTGAAGCTTCCTCTTTCATTGTAGCACTGCTGGCTGCAGAAACCAGGAACCAGACACTCGTTGATGTCATCGCAAGTCTTTGAGTCATTGAGGAGCTGATATCCTGGTGGACAGGTGCATTCAGCCCCAAATGGGCCTTGAATACAACTGTCGCTGCAGCCCCCGTTGCTGAGTGAACAGTCATCTTCATCTACAGGAGTTAGTAATATAATGTATTAGTAATATAATGCATTTGTGTCTTAAATTCTAGTACATTTGTCATTTTGTCTTACTTATACCAGTTTTTAAGTAATATAAAGCATTTTAGCTATCCTTAATTTCTTTTCTTTTTATGTCCATTTAGAGATTTAAATGTTATACACAATGCATTTAACTCACTGCAGATAGGTGACTCATCTGCTCCATTGGGACAGTCCCTTTGGCCGTCACACACCTTGTCCTGGTCGATGCACACCTCACTGATCGGACACAGCCACTGTCCGGAGGGGCAAGTAAACGGAGGGGTGGGGCAGTTCAGTTCATCACTCATGTCCCGGCAGTCATTTTCGCCATCACACAACCAACTCATTGGAATGCATATCTTGTTGGCGCATTGGAAGTAGTTGGATCTACAGGTGACAGGTGGGCAGGAGTTGTGTTCATCAGACCCATCCTCGCAATCTGAGTGACCATCACACTCCCACTCATCTGGTACGCAGAAACCGTCGCTCTGGCACTGAAACTCATCATCGTGGCAGAGGCCTGGACCTCGGGTGGCTGGAGTTGTCAAAGAAAATAAATAAATAAATAACTAAAACTTCATTGACTTTCTCTGATAAATTTGAGCAGAGAGTGGAATTCCCAATCTATAATTATACAAAACATTATTCTGTGCAGGTAACATACGGCAGCCTTGTTCATCAGAATGATCCCTGCAGTCAAACACTCCATCACACCGATAACTTGAATAGACACACTGGTCCCCACTGGCACAGGCAAACTCAAAGGAGGAACAGGAAAACTCTTAAACCACAAAGGAAACAGAAAACAAAGAAAAGACGAGTAAACTTTTATGGCACAACAACAAACATATGTTCAATATGCCAACTACAATCAGTGGCTTGCAGCTTTTTGCTGCCATCAAACTAGTTGCATTAAATATACGATGTTGCTCCAAAGATCTAAAAAAATTACTAAAACATGGATGAGTTTCCAGATACGTACCACAATCTTTCTCATCAGAGCCATCCAAGCAGTCTTGGTCTCCATCACAAACATAGAAGCTACTGATGCAGCGATGATCGGGACACAAGAAGTAGTTTGGAGGGCATGTGGTGATGGTTGAATCTGATAATCACAAACAGAGCTCATTTATTTATTTATTTTTAAACATGTATGTTAATATGTAATAACATAATAGCTGTATGTGCAGCAATTCAAGAAGACTTGTGGGATCTGTGCTTACTGCAGTTGTGCTCATCAGAGCCATCCCCACAGTCATTTTCACCGTCGCACACCCATTTTGCAGAGATGCATCTGTTGTTGTTGCAGGTGAAGTAGCCGGATGAACAGCTGGTAGGGACACGAGTGGGACAGTTAATCTCATCTGAGCCGTCTCCGCAGTCGTCCATGCCATCACAGCGCCAACTGGCATAGATGCAATGCTTGTTGTTGCAGGTGAAGGCGTACGGAGAGCAGGTCGCTCCTGATAAAGATAAATGAGGCGATCAGTTGGATTACTTAAAAATATCTTCTTACACTAACTCCTAAGCATGTGCGTTTTTCTTTTTCATTCACCTGAATCTGTGCAGTTGGCCTCATCAGTCTGATCTATGCAGTCAACAATCCCATCACAGCGGTCAGAGTTAGGTCGGCAACGTCCTTCGTCACACTCGAAAGAGTAGTCCCCGCAGATGTTGTCAGGTGGAGGAACGGAATCGTCCTTGATGCAGTCCCTCTGATTTGACTGAAGTTTCATACCATATGGACAGCCACACACTCGACCAAAGTTGGGAGTTGGAAAACAGAAGTGGCTGCAGTGTCCATTTGGCAGCATGTTACATCGGCTATTGAAGGCTGTCAGAAAGATCACAGAGAAGAAGTCAGTAGGGTCCTCGATTGCTTTATCACTGCTCATGTGTTGTCTTGACCCAGGAGATCATTTGCTTCCTACCGCCACTCAAAACTCCAAAGTCCTGGTCCTATAGCACTAAACTGCACCTCTAAGCACTTTCCAGAATCCAGTGTCTTTCTTTGGATAAACTTACTGCTGTGGAGGTCAGCTGTATAGGCCTTGATATTCATGATGCCGGTGATTCCTTGTCTGACCATAATGTTCCCACCACCGTCCCTCTTCCTCATCTCGAATATAGCACTGGTCCTTGTATCAGACACATACAGGTAGTCTACAAGATAGATATTGCTGCGTTACAAGCAGTTGCATATGTAACTAAAATACATTAAATGTTATAAATGTGATTTAGTGGTTGTTACAAGCTGGTAGAGTGGGTCAGCTACCAATCACAAGGTCGGTGGATCAATCAGTTCCTGTATCCTCCAGCTATGTGTCAAAGTATTCTTGAGCAAGAAACTGAAACCTGATTTGTCCCGATGCATCCTTTGGAGTGTAAATGCATATGCACTTGGGCATAGATAAAAGCACTGCTTGATTGTGTATTTGTTTGGGTAAGTGAGATTTGCAGTAGAAAGTACTTTGAATACTAAATTGAGTAGAAAAGTGCTATGTAATTTCCAGTCCATTTACCAATTCCATTTTTGGAATTGGGGAATATGGAATAGATGCATACTGTAGAAGCCAGAAGGTAATCAAATAACAATAATAAGGCTAACCTTGGTTTCCTTAAGAGCTTGCTTATGGTGAGTATGGTGTGTTTGTGTTTTGTGCAGTATTCTGAATGAGTGTACAGTTGAATTAACCTGTATAAACTGTCAAAGAGTAGGGCTGAGTGATCTGGCCGATGTTGGTAAATGTCTGTCTGTCACTTCCTTCAATATCAATGTGGCCAATCTGATCAAGAAGGGTATCGACCCAGTACAGCCTGTCATTCCTGTCAAAGAGAAATCCACAAAGAAGAAGTGTAGCTGAGTCATACAATATACTGTTTATTATTCCTTAAATGGAGCCAAGCAGGTATTCTCATAACTGACATAGTTGACCACTCTACTTACATATAGTCAACAGCAAGCCCAAATGGCCATCCCAGTGTTGTGTTGACAAGAGGGACAGCATTGCTGCCATCAGTGAAGCCTCTCATTATTACTGCTGGACGATACCAGTCAGACCAGAACAAGTAGCTGTGGAGAAATGTTTGGTGAAGTAATGCAGTAGACTACAGTGAATAATGACAATTGTTATCCTGAATATAAAGGGTGGAGGCCCATGTGATGGCTGTGGTTTAGGAAGTAGTAGTGTAGAGTAGTGAGTATAGTAAAAGTGGTTTGAATAGACAGCATTTTTTTATGATCAGAAAAATCTGAATAAAAAAATATTCATTACCATTTATTGTGTTTAATTTCCTTCCTGTCTCTACAAACTAAAACCTGCTCAGGCAAAGTATCTTTCAGGAGTTATTTGTGATAAATCTGATAACTCACCCAGCACTAGGATGCACTGCAATTCCCTTTGGGTTCCCTAATCCCGTCACAATGTCTCGTCTGGACTTGTCCGTGACTCTGAAGGCTACCACTGAGCTGTAGGTGCTTGTGGTCCAAAACAAAACTTTTGAGGTCCAGTCATATGCCATGGCATCAACTATCCCCACTCTGTAGCCTGTCAAAATCTGCTGAACTGAGATTGGATAAATATAATAGGTGAGATCGCTTTGATTAAAGACTGTAACTATATCAAGGTTAGGTTATAAAACTCAGCACCTTAAGTGCCACTTTTTCTTTTTTTTACCCAAGTCAAAAACTTACCACTGCCATTGAGGTTCGACTTATAGATGAGGCCTTTGGATCTGTCGTTGTAGAAAACAGTCCCCTCATTGCCGTCAAACTCCATTGCAGAGCCAGAAAAAGACGCCCCGAGGCCTGTGAGGGGCAGAGTGATGTCCTCCTGCGTGGACAGATTCAGTGGGATTCCCCGCACCGCCAGTGAGGAGGCCACCAGCAAGTAGTCCTTCACCTCTGCACAAAAAAATAGTGCCAGGGCTTATTACCATATAAACTTGCTGTTTAAATGATATATTAAAAAAACCCTTAAAATTCCCAGATCTAGCTTACCAGAAAGGATTGCAATTTTTTAAATTGTCAGCACATTATTATACATTTCTTTAACTATTTTTTTTTTACCCAGAATAGAAACACGTATATAAACACGTGTATAAGAGAAGGGTAAGGTCATTTTACAAATTAGATAAACTTACTGAAGCAGGACCGAAGGTCCGAATGGAGGTCATAGCCATGGCGACACTTACAGCGGAAGCCCAAACCATCATTGTCAGTGCGGTGACTTAAGACACAAATTTGCTCACAGCCACCATTGTTTCTCCCACAAGGGTTCTTCACTGCATTACAAGACAGATGTCATCATTTTATGACATCACTCAGTGTAGTATGTAGCTCTTATAGATAACAAAGAATTTTCTTTTTGTGATAAGATAAAAATTTGTTCACAACACAGTTGGTAGATTTTTTTAGTCGAGTAAGCAGTTCACGATATCTGGAGAAATACATTTTTAATATTGTATTTTTTACCATAAATTAAGAGGCATCTTGTTACATTATATTCAAGGGAAAGCAGACATTTTAAAGTTGTTTTCCTCAGACTGAATGTGACTGAATCTCCTTACCCAGAGGCTGCATGAGAGGGTGGGAGACGACAACATGGCCTGGCCGGTTCGCGGCACGATAGAGGAGGGTTGGGTTGCTGCCATTGAAGCGATTTGATCTGATCACACCCATCTTGCTCCAGTCAGTGAAGAATACGTGGTTTTCAAATAAAGCAATTCCAAAAGGATGTGGCGACTGTGTTCCACCGTTGAGGACTAATTTTCTATGTGAAACAAGTACGCCTTAGAAAGAACATCAAGGAGGATACAACTGAAGGATGTCAACAATTTATTTCTAATGTAACCTTTACCTGTCCAAACCGCTGTATGTGACAGTCTCCACTGTGTCAAAGTGGCTGTCAGACCAGTAGACCCTCTGGGTGATGATATCAAGGGTAATTCCTGTTGGCGTGCCGAGCCTGCTCTTTACCAGCTCGAAACGATTGCTGCCATCCATGAAGGCACGTTCGAGCTTAGACTGCACATTGTTACCACCCATGTCTGTGAAGAACATGTAGCTACAAACCAAAAAAAAATGTAAAAGGATGTTATATGAGTTATATGAGCAAAACTCAGGTGAACTCAAAGACTCTTGGACATCCAATCTTTTACACTCAAATTATCTTTAACTCACAAAATTATGATGTTTATCAAACTTTTTTCCTGACACTGAATTTGTAGATGAAAAAATTGCCAGTAATTCAAAAACTAATGCCCAAACCTAAACTCATATTTCAATCTTTTTGTGATTATAAAACCACGTCATTTATTTAAACTCACCCTACTGTTGGGTCCAGGGCGAGGCCATGAGGAGTCCGCAGGTTTTCAGCCACCAGCGTCACTCGATTTCCTCCATCAAAGTCACACACATCAATGCGCTCCACCCTGGCCTCCAGTACATAAAGTTTGAGGTTGATCCAATCAACTGCAATATTCTGGACGCTGTGAACCGAATTATTCAGAATTGCCTTAATGTCGCCTCCGTAATAGTTGGCGGAATAAACCTGGCAAAAGAATTTCAAAGTTTTGGATTAATGTTTGTTGTATAAAAAATAACAATAAAACATAATCAAGAACTTCATCAGACATTAAATTCAAACTGACTTTTTTGGTATAAGTATCACTCCAGAAGACTTTGTCATTGTGCCAGCTGTAGGCGACTGCCACTGCTAAACCTTTTCCCTGGGATGGCACCAGAATCCTGACAATGCGCCCGTGCAGATCAGCTATCATCACATCACCCCCATTGGTGAAAATTAGCTGTGGCAGCCCAGCTGAAAAACACAAATAACAGACACTAGAAAATGTAACCATTGATGTAATTGCAAACAAAATATGAGGAAAAGAATGATATTTGAAGATCGTTGTCACTCAGCTGGACTGTAAACAATAATGTCTTTTTAATTTAATGATTTCAGTCTCATCTTTTAAACAGCAAAATTAAACACAGGTACCATGACATGTGTGCACCCTCTGTACCTGACACATTTGCTCTGCAAACATGACCTTGCTCCAAGACGTATCCATCAGCACAGCTGCAGTGGTGTGTGCCAGGACGATCCTCACACAGCTGGTCACAGATGCCCCAGATCTGACAGTCATTGTAGTCTGGGCAATAGAACAAACAGCCATGTTTTGGATGTATAATGTGAGGGACATTATAGTAAGAGTCTACACAAATGATTTGCAGCTAGAACACACTGAAATTACACAGTTTATGCTTCCTCAAAGCTCTGTGCTTTTTCCAGGACGCAAAACACAAGTTGCTAAAACTGTGTGTGCTGTCGATGTCTGATTCAATTTTTAACACTGCCACACATAGAGACGATGTTTTTAGGGAAAAAATACATATAAAAGAACTCACCTACACACGACCGACTGTCATTGGCTACAATGAAGCCATCAGGGCAGTAGCATGCACCACCCTGAGGAGATGGGTGGCAGTAGAACTCACAGCTCAAGGCTGAGCACCTTTCCAGGCCTGTGAGTCAACATCACACAAATGAACATCATGGACAAATGTAAACAACGGTAAAAGTGTAAAATTAATCCTATTCTAAGAAGCTTGGATGCCAGGACGTTATTGGTATCGTAATAAGCTTTATAGGCCTGAAAATGACCTGCAAAAAGTTAATATTAAACCAAGTGTGTGTTAAGGCAGTGATAAGGAATGCAAAAGTTATGATTATAGTATCTGAGCAGCTGACATCTGGTAAACATTTGTGATTACTCGACACTATAGCCAAAGCCCTTACACCCAAATTTATCAAATTGCGGTTCTGAAAACGTGAGACATTCTACACTCGACAAGATCTCGATCACTTCAATTCCTTCAGATTCATCTCATTTGTTGTTGTTGTTGTTTTTTAGATTAAAGGCAGGTGTGACATGATACTATCATAAATGGTAGAATTCTTAGTGCGGGACTTGTACACGTCAGGCTTACCGCAGGTTTGCTGTGCAGTGGTGTTGGTCTCATCTGTGCCTCCAGGACAGTCAGGCTTGTCATCACACACGTTTCCCACTGGTATGCACATGGTCGAGCCTGGGCATCCCCACTCACCGGGGTAACAGTCTCGGGAGTTACTATCTGAAAAACATTGAAAGACGTATAATTATGTTAAAAATATGCAAACATTCTTTCATGTTGTTGTGAGGAAAAAATCTTTCTTGATTTGTTATGATGGTATAATTTGAGCTTTAACTCTTGAAGAGTGATTTCAAAACTCAATGAACCTTCTAATACGTCTAATAGTTAAACTAATCTTGACATTTTCATGAACTTTTTAAAAATTATTTTATTGAAAGTCATAAACAATGTCACATATTAGTAAATCAGTCAAGTTTTCTCACCACATCCTCGCTCATCACTGTAGTCCCCACAGTCGTTGAACTTGTCACACACCCACTGCTGAGGAATGCAACGGCCACTGGCGCAAGTGAACTGGTTGCCACTGCAGCTCTGGTAATCTAGACAACCAGTAAGTTAAATGGCAGCCTGTGCTTATTGAACACAATTTAAAATGTAAAAGAGGCTCATAATTAGCTAGCATGTGTGTTCGGTCTCATTCACCCGTACCACAGTTTTGCTCATCACTGTCATCCCCACAGTCATCCCAGTGGTCACACACAAATGACATCGGGATACAGAAGCCATTTGCACATTGGAACTGGTGGATGGGGCAATGCTGAGTTGCTGAAAATAAAACAGAGACTGGATTTACAGGAGGTCCAGCAATATGTTAATTATTAAAATGAGTTATGACTCACAAAAACTAAAGTAACAAGTGAACACATCTCAATTTAGGTTCATCAAAATCACGAGGAGTCCAGACTGATAAAGATCCAGAGGTACAAAGGTTGAGACTTTACTGCTCTCTGGCACCATAGACTGCTAAACTATAATAATGCATAGCTGGGCTATCATTACCTGTAAACCAAATAAAATTAAAATACTTCATAGCCATTATGCAGAATAAAACTGGCTAATTAGGAGTTAAGCATAACTATCAAAATATATAATATGAAAATAATAAAAATGAACTTTAAAAACTTTTAGTTGCTTTAAAATACGGCAACCGTTTTGTGAATATGTTCTTTAAGCAACTGGGATGAAAACATTCTGCAATGTTGCTGCACAACATCATTTCATGCATCATCTTAACACCCCATGCAGGACCTACCATTAGAGGCCAAACAAATATGGTGTCTGGAAATGGATTTTTGCTATGTTTATACAACAGGAGAACACTAATAAAATTTAGGTAATAGCATATTTTAAAAATATAATTAATAGAAAAAGTATAAATATACATAAATTTATTAGAATTTTTGTTAAATTAGACGCAGAAGAGACTACAGAAGCCTATTTCTGCTACTGAAGAATTTTTTTGCCGTCCATGAGGCCCAACATCAGGTTGGTATCTCAAGTATCTTGAAATTCTGAGTTTAGTATGACAAAAGTTTGACTTGCTCACAATTAACCTGAAGTTTTGAGTCAAACTTTTGAGAAATGTAACTCAACATGTTGACTTAGCTGTGCTCGGCACTTTAAGGCATGTAAAGGTAAGATAGGTAAGAAAAGTGTTGAATTTTAAAGGTGCAGACAAGACAATGGAAGCTAGTTTCCACAACTGAAAAATGTTTTTCTCCTGTTGGTGAGTTCAAATTTCAGATTGGTATCTTAAAATTCTGACTCACTAACTCAGAATTTTAAGTTATCAATCTCAAAAGTTCAAGTTACATATCGCAAAGTTTGGATTGACATAGTAGGTGGAAATCTTGAGTTCAGTATGTTGAAAGTCTGACTTGCTCAGACATAACTTGAAATTTTGAGATAAATAACATTTTTTTTCCTACTTTGGTGGAGTTGAAAACAAGAAGAGTAGAAGCGTTATCTACTCACTACAGTTGAATTCATCAGAGCCGTCTCTGCAGTCTTCTCGTCCATTGCAGTGCTGTGAGTTGTTGTAACAGGCCCCGTTGGCACAGGTTTTCTCAGTGCATTGTGGATAGTCTGCAAACAACAAGTAGTTCCTCCATTACAATTAGAATACTATCATCTAGTAAAGTAACCATGGCCGGTTACATCTAGATCTAAAACTCTTACTGCAGTTATTCTCATCAGAGTTGTCCACGCAGTCCTTTACGTGGTCACATCTGTACTTGCTGGGGATACACTGGCCCTCCCGACAGGTGAACTGGTTTGGGCTGCAGGTCCGTCCACCTGAACCAAAAATATGAAGCTAGGCTTGTTTCAAAAATCCACTTTGTGGGAGAATTAGACTTCTAACAAGGAGCATAATGTGATTATAGAATTACTTCTTGGTTCAATAAGTCTTTGCCACACTCAAAGCCAAACACAGACTTTACAAAAGAAATGGTTCATAATGTAGATTGTCTGTTATAACGGGTTTGTGTAATGAATAAACCACAGTGTTAACTTTAAATTCATGAATATTGGAAGACCTAAGTTTTAACATTAGATACTTGAAATGCTTAGTTTAGATAGCTTCTTTTACAGATCATTTAAAGAATCAACTTTTTTTTAAATTTTGTATAGTTTCTGTTCCTTTTGAAATGATGAACAATACCTTTAGAGGCCACCTAGTTTAAGTCTTCATTACTTCATTATAAGTACACATTTTTTTTGTCTTGTGATTATGACAGTTTTCAGGACAAACAAAAGTGTTTGTTCATTTCTCTGTTCTTTGACGCCACGTTCAAGCATTCATTCTGCATACCGCAGGTTCTTTGCTCATCTGAGCCGTCGATGCAGTCCTCCTCCCCATCGCAGACAAATCCTGATGGGATGCATTCACCGCTTGTCACACATTTAAATTCCTGTGATGTGCACGACGGAGGTGCTGCAACAAAAGGAGCAAAACAGTTGTTTAGGATACAAAAGAAATGTAAGTCATACAGTTTATGCTTGGCTTCACATTTCTTCTCTTTGTTTTATTTTTGTTACATTAGCAAGAGCACATGTACCAACATATGTCTGACTTCTTAAAGGGATTTTTTTTCTGTGATTGTTTGCGATGCTTACGACAGTTCAGCTCATCTGAATCATCTGTGCAGTCTTTCGTTCCGTCACACCTCCAGCCTATGTTGATGCATTGTCCATTGTTGCACTGAAACTGATCACTTCCACAACTTCCTGTAGAGAGATAAAATATCTTTCTTTCTTTTTTTAATGGCCAGCATGTGTGCTTCACATGCACAGATTTGGTTAGAAATCGTTTACAAAATATACATATAAAAAATAGGTGGAAATCAGGCAGCTAGCTGATATTTAATTGCTTGAAGTCCACGTTTCTTAAGTAAGATGAACATGTTTTATAGTTTTCTTCACAAATGAGTTACTATGTTTATGAGAGCTACTTCCTCCGTGTGCAGCTTCTGAACTTTAAACATGTGAGTCGGCGTTTTAAACATGACTAATTAACACCTCAGCAGTCCAACTTATGACCCAGGAGATTATGAGACCATCATTTTAAACTCATTATCAAACTTTAATTTAGCACAACGTTAACTGAATTTGTGTACTTAGTAGAAAAGCTAGCTATTTTAATTCTGCTTCATTTTTCTAAATGAAATTTGTGGTTAAACATTTAGTTTTGATTGCAGTTTGGTTTTAGTTAAGAATGGGTTTGCTCTGTTGTTGTTTAAAAAATGTTAAAATTTATTAGATCGCCCTGGATCACTTCGCTCTTAGACTGAAGGCTTACTTGTTGTTCCCAGAGTATTTAAAAGCAGAATGGGAAGCGGAGCCTTCAGTTTTCAGGCCCCTCTTCTGTGGAACCAGCTTCCTGTTTGGATTTGACAGACAGACACCCTCTCTACTTTCAAGATTATGGTTAAAACTTTCCTGTTTGATAAAGCATATCGTTAAAGCTGGATAAGGTGATTCTCCCTTAGTTGTGCTGCAATAGGTGTAGGCTGCTCGGGGCTTCCCATGATGCATTGTGTGTTTCTTCTTCAGTCACCTTTCTCACTCACTGTGTGTTTACACACCTCTCTGCATTTAACTATTAGTTATTATTAATCTGTGGCTCTCTTTCTCCCCTCACACCAACAGGTTGCAGTAGATGGCCATCCTTCCCTGAGCCTGGTTCTCCCAGAGGTTTCTTCCTGTTAAAAGAGAGTTTTTCTTTTCCACCAACACCAAACCTCTTGCTCATGATGGTGATATGATTTTGCCACATCTTTTCTTTTTTTTTTTCTCTTTGTATTAATATGTGGTCTTAAGCTCATGATATAAAGCACCTTGAGGGAACTGTTGTTGTGATTTGGTGATTTATAAATAAATAGGAACTGAAGTTATTAGACTGAATTAAACCAAACTGCTAAAAATTAAAACCAAAAACATACAGTAGTTTCTTGTTTTTTTAAAAATATTATTTTAGTTTTGTAAGTACACAACATGTTTTCAGATTTTTAAAAATTTACTTTTTGTTTAAGTTCAGTTAACTGAGATTTTTTACATTAAATTATAGCATTTATTTTAGGTAGTGGTTAAAAGTATTAACTTTTTTCAGATTTTAGAACTCAAATCACTTACAGAAATTACACATTTTGGTGAAAAAAATCACTGGTATGACACAGTTTTCCCCTTTTTATTGTACTACTAGTGTATTACTTACCTAAAAGTATGCTTTCTTGAAATGAAGAGTGCACACCTACCTTGAACAAGTTTAAATCCCTGGAACAGCAGCAAAAGAATTAGAAGATGAAGACCTTTAAGGTCCATAATTTAAAGCTCTATTTTCTTTTGGAGTGATCTTGTCTTCCTCAGGTCTGGCGTTAGTTTGACAAAGTATGTATGCTCATGTTAAATCTGTGCCCTTACTCTCCCAAACCCAAAAGAGAATGACTTCAGATAGTAGATGTATGGCTGAGACCAATCAAGGAAGGAGTGATCTGAGATGGAGTTATACAGCTTTTTATGGCCAGCTATTTTACATAAACTTCATCTAAGATTAACTTTTAATTGTTGGAATGTTGTCTATGTCAGCAAGAAAAAGCAACTTGTCATATTTGTGTAAGATTATTTAAAAAAAAAAAAAAGGTTAACTAAGTTAAAGCATCGATTATTGGTTCCTTTTAAGTAGCTGGAAGTAGTTATTTTTTAGTTCTATATAAAACATTAGGAATTTATACATTTTAAATTTTGTTGGAAATGTAATGACTATGATTGAGGCATGGTTGATGCTGCCAGGCAGGTTGAAATTAGTATTTCAGAAACTGCTGATCTACTGGGATTTTTTTCCAAAGATCTAAAAAAGAGAAAATATCCAGTGAGCAGCAGTTCTCTGGGTCAGAATGTCTTACTGATGTCAGAGGAGAATGACCAGACTGCTTTGAGCTGATAGGAAGGTAACAGTAACTTCAACTGTACCTTAAAGCAAATTGGCTTTTGGAGCAGAACAACACACCAGGTGCCACTCCAGTCAGTTTAGAGCAGGGAAATAAATATTGTCTGATCAAGCTTGTCTTCTGCTGTGACATTTAGATGGTAGGGTCAGAATTTGGCATAAATAACATGAAAACATGGATCCATCCTACCTTTATGACCTCAGTGTACACATCTACAATTTTTCCAGCACCCTGTTGAATCTACACTACTGGTCAAAGGTTTAGGACCACCCTAATATTATGCTGAAATGAAAGCATAATACAAATAAGCAGTTGGAGTTAAAAAAGAAATCATGTAATCAATTTATAGACCAAAGCATATTCTAAACTTTTGACTCGTAAAAGTAGCCACCTTTGGCACATATAATAGCTGAACACACCTGTGACATTCTTTCAACAATAGAAATCAAATATTCTTCAGAAAGTTCTTCCCATATCTGTTGGAGATGTTCCCATAAATGTGTGGCACTCATAGGTTTCTGTTCCCTGAAAAGGGCCTTTTTGTATAATTCTGTTAGGATGCCTGGGTCGTTGACCCAGGGTTTTGAGTTTATTATATTATTTATCCTTTCTAGTCTTTGGTTTCTTTGTTAGAGTTTTATCTTATGGTTTATGTCTCTGTGTTCTCTAGTTGCTCGATCTCCCCTGTCAGCTGTATCCCTTTGTCAAGTTCGTGTCTCTGTGTTATGTTTCCTGTTTTACTTTGAAAGTCCATGTCTCATGTAAATGCGTCTGGTTTTGCTTCCTTTGTCTCGTTAGGCCTGATTTGCCCCAGCTGTGTTTCCCTCCTGTTACCCATTCCCTGATTGCTCCCTCTGTGTATTTAAGCCCTGTGTTTCTCTGTCTGCATAAGTTTACGTTAGAGTCTCAGTTTTGTTACTTTTGGAGTTCAGCCTTAAAGCTGTATTTAAGTTCACCTTTTGTCTCAGACTGTCTGCACTTTAGGTCCTTTTCCTGCCTGCATACAGCCTTCACATAACAAATTCTGATTTGTACATGTTTCTTCAGTTTTGGGAAACCTTACCTTACCTCTGGCAGTTCACCACTTACCTTTGTACCATTTCCAGCTATTCACTGGACTTGAACAACTTGAATTGGAAAGAATAGCTGGAAAAATTGGGGTGTTCTAAAACTTTTGACCAGTAGTTTATGCCACAAAGAATGACGGAAAAGGGGGTATTACTTAGTACTTAGTACTACCAAGATCTAATTAGTAAAGTGTGTAAGTGTATAAAAAAAATTGTGATTTGCATGAGATTTAATCATGCAAGATACAACATCACACAGCATCAATATTAATCATAGTTAATGCTGTTGTATTTTGACAGATGTATTTTTTGCACAATATACACTATTAAATATTGTGAGCAATTTTTGCACAATCAAAACAAGCTAACAATTTTTCACACAGGTCTTTCATGTCCCTAAATCCCCTCCCTTCCAGCACACACAAACAACAATAAGTCAAAGATGCTGCCTTAGTGTCAAATGGTGCCACATCACTGAAACATCATCACATTTTCTGACAGTTTCTGCCAACTTCTTTATTGCACTTTATTACTACAGTGTATGACCTTGTCAAAGCAACTCTGCTCAATTGCTTTATAGCACAAATGGATGTCTCCTTGCAGGAGAAATACATAATGATCAATGTTCTTCCAGAATAAATGAAACTAAGCCTAGTGAAAAATACTGCATGAGTGAGAGGTCTGTGAGAAAAGCTTCTCTCTGAAATTGTTAAAATTATGTCAATCCCACATTTAAGATTGAAGCCTACCCCTAAAAAGAAAAAATAACAGAAATTGACATAATTTAGTATTTTGGAATTTTGGAATTTTGGAATTATAATTAACTCTTTCTCTGTCCACACACACACACACACACACACACACACACACACACACACACACACACACACACACACACACACACACACACACCTTTCTATAACGGTTCCTCTTCTTGCTCCTGTTTTTTCTCGGGTCTGCTGACGGAGGTATTCACTAAGCACATCATCAGTTGTGGGGATCTTCATGATGTACTCATAGATCATAGTTCTGACACTCTAGTCCTCAACCTGCTTCACTTCTGCTTGATGTACACTCTTAGGGTGAAACCCTCCGTGCATGGTAAGGAGCTTCCTTGTCTTGATATCAGTGGCTTCTATCGCCTTCTTTGACCAGCTGATTATCCCAGCAGGGTATCTGAAAGAGCCTTTCTGAAACTATGCATGATCACTCCGGTGTTGATAGTCCGTTGGAAGGCTGGCTGACCTCAGTGTTTGGACGGTGGAAGGGGGTTATCGCTTCGGTCATGTTTTCTTTGTCTGTTGTGGTGGGTATTATGGTTATTTGTTGTTGTTGTCTCATCCCTTGGGCCAGAAGAATGGTCAAAAGTATGTCTGTGAGGGCAGTGGACCCTGGAGTCATTACTCCAATGTCCATAATGCCAATGATGCATGTAGAACTGAATGTGTAGGCCAAGGAGGGACACAACTGTTTGTGACCTCTGGATTCTCCAGAGGTCAACAGAGGGAATTGTAGAATAAGGAGGGGATGTTTTTCTCATTATCATTTAATATTTTAATATGGCATTATTAGTTCATCAGAAGTATATAATCAGCTTTGCATTAAACATAAATTGAAGTTTTTTGACCCATGTACATGCTGGATGAAGATGTTGATGTGGTAGAGAAATATAAGTATCTGAGCTTCCACACCAACAACAGACTGAACTCGAATACCAAGACAGGGAACAGGCTCAATTTCCACAGGAAGCAGAGATTCCTTAGTAGCCACTGGCTTGCAAAAGTATTCGGCCCCTTGAACTTTCCCACATTTTGTCACATTACAGCCGCAAAAATGAATCAGTTTTGTTGGAATTCCATGTGAAAGACCAACACAAAGTGGTGTTCACGTGAGAAGTGGAACGAAAATCATACATGATTCCAAACATTTTCTACAAATACGTAACTATAAAGTAGGCTGTGCGTAATTATTCAGCCCCCTTTGGTCTGAGTGCAGTCAGTTGCCCATAGACATTGCCTGATGAGTGCTAATGA
>NW_005187836.1:68006-69460 GCF_000239375.1 Pundamilia nyererei | reverse complement strand
TGATTCATGTTTGTGGCTGTAATGTGACAAAATGTGGAAAAGTTCAAGGGGGCCGAATAGTTTTGAAAACCACTGTATGTGCAGCAAAAATTATGGAGAATTTTTATCAGTCAGGTAAGGTTAGTGGTGTGTACTTTGCCTTGGTCTGCTTGGAGCTGGTTGAGAGAATTAACATGGATAATCCTAACCACCCCAGTGTTTACAGGATATAAGAAACAAGTGCTTCTTCTTGTTATTATTATCATCTACAGACGACATGCCTGGAAAGGAAAGCTGACATCCCGTGGATGCACAAAGCATGACACTTCTTTACTTCATGAGTAGCACGGATGCTTCAAAAATGTTTGTCAGTAAAACTCTGGTGCCCTCCAGTGGTTAAAACAAACACAAATTACAAATAGAATTGTCACAGATTGATGATGAATTGTGTGGGAATATTGTGTGTGCCCTTATGCTTTATCTGTATGTAAATTAAATAAATATGAATTAAAATGATTAAACTCTTCCTAAAGCATCCAAAAGGATTCAGATGTGTCTTTTCAGCCAAATCACTGAAAAAAAACAAACCACCTTTATATTTATACCAGTGAACCCCCAATATTTTAAGGTGTCGCGTATAAATACAACAAAATAAAATCTGTACATGTACCAAAATAAAAGAAGATTTATTCATAACATGTGGGAAAAGACCCAGGGAAACAGAGTTAATGATAAAAGCAATAAAAAAATATTAACGCTAAAAACCATAAATTTCTCTCTCTCTCTCTCTCTCTCTCTCTCTCTCTCTCTCTCTCTCTCTCTATATATATATATATATATATATACAGTTGAGGGCAAAATTATTAGCCCCCCTTATGAAATTAGACAACACTCCTGAATTCAGTGTGAAAATAACCATTAACAACAAGTCTTTGTTTTGTATAGTGTATCTGTTTCCAAAGAAACAATGTCCACTAAGTTTAATTAGCATCTTTTATTGAGACACAGAGTTGAAACAAGAAAGGGCAATAATGAGACATCCAAAATTATTAGCCCATGGCGATTAATAGTCAATAATCTACCCTTTCTGACCCACAACTGACAACAATCTCTTAGAGTAGGTCTTTACTTGGTTGTGTTGTTCAGTTAACAACTGAACAACACAGTTAACAATTCCTGACCGTGGCCATCTACCTGTACAATTCCTCCATCTAACACACTGTAAACACTGCAATAGTTACACCCTTTTTACACGCTCTTTTCTACTCTGGAATATTCTTGTCAATTTTCTTGATATTTATTTATAATCACCTCTGTTAACCCTTGATATTTATAATTGAGTGAGCTGTGTGCATTAGTGCTGTTTCCTAAATGTGTAAAAGCTGTAACTGTCACGGTCCGGGGCAGCGGCCGTGTGGAGAGTGGAAGGAGGACCCAAAACGCAGCACTTATTCAGGTGTGAGGGTGATTTATTG
>NW_005187836.1:56341-60674 GCF_000239375.1 Pundamilia nyererei | reverse complement strand
CCTATTATCCCAGCAGGGTACCTGATCACGGGCAGGGCGTACGTGTTGATGGCCCGGATCTTGTTCTTACCATTCAGCTGACTCCTCAGGACTTGCCTGACCCTCTGCAGGTACTTGGTGGTTGTAGCTTTGACACACACGCACACACATGTGCAACAGGTTCTTATAATTTTATTAGAAGAAACTCGTGTCATTCACAAAAACTGAATTAAACATCAAATTTCAGTTCATTACAAAAAATTTTTACATGCAAAAAAGAAATTGTGAATTCATACATGAAGGAAGCATTAATCGGATAACACAACAATATTAAGCAGCTCCTCATTATCGCATTATATTTGGACATGAATGTCCAGGTTTCTCATTCAGTTTGAATAGACGACTTCAGTAATTCATACTTCAATGAACCAAAACAGATTTAAAAAAAAAGAGACTAATCCTCAAAATCATGCCACCAACTTGATATAAAGTAGTCACGATCAGACATGACTGGTTTATGACTGTTTGTACTGTAGTCAGATACATAAGATTCAATAAGGTTCATTACATACAGTAATTATAAAATACATTTAAAAACATAAACCTGTCATTGTATAGTGAGCCTTTCTGATTTTGTACTACTAGTAACGTCTTCCATCATCGTGTGTGTAGTACGGGTTGCTGTGGCCTTGGTTCTGAGTATACGGGTTCATTGTAGGTTGATTCTGGGCATAAGAGTTGTTCTGAGATTGAGCCTGATTGTATGATTCATCATATAACCGCTACAGAGGAAAAAAAGAGAGAGTGAATTTAATGCCAAACACTAAGAAACCAAAAAGCCTGATGAGGGTATTTCTTCTCTATACACACAGAGACATACTCACCGAACCACTGTTCATATGTCCAAAGTTTTGTCGGCCATTGCTTGGTTTCATCTCCAGGTTGGTCCTGTTGTCCCAGCTGTTGGTGGTGGTGGCAGCTCGTGGGAACACAGGCACCCCACCATTCTGAAAACCTGAATTGCCATTGCCTGACCTGTTAAATGAGACTCCCTGGCTGTGGCCCAACTTGTTGCTAGGCATTGGTTGTGCGGCAGAACTCGGGTTAGTGTAGGGTTTTTCCATTTCTGCACTTTTGCTCTTCTTGAAGCTTATGTTTAATTTTCTGAAATCACAGCAGTAAAATAATATTAGAATTCACTATTGTGTCTGTCAGACATGAACAAATTCTCTTGATTTTAATTGCATTTGCATCTAAAATAAAGCCTAAATCAAAATGAGGAAAAACACTTTCTCACATTTATGGGGGCAAATGAAAGATGTTATTGTTATTGGTAAGAAACTTACTGGGTAGCTACTACTGGTAGAAGGATGATGGCTATGAGCAGCAGTCCTCCAAGCACAGAGCCCACAATTACCAGAATGAGCTGCCAGTCTAATAAAACACAATGAAGAGGACATAAACTTTTATCGCATTTTCAAGCTTTTGAATAACCTTTCTACGTATTGTATCATGTGTTATATTTTATCTTGTGAGTTTTTTCTTTAAATAGCTGTCATTAAGTAACCATGCTTCTGCTTTCACTTTAAAAACATGCAGTATACTCACTTTCTGAGCAGTTAAAACCAGAATAACCAAACGAGCATCTGCAAGACAAGAAGAAGGTTGATTTTATGATTTCTATTTAAAAGCAACCTTACATCAACAGAGGACAAACAGGAGGGGAAGGAGTACTTACTTCACGCACTCATTATCCTTCAATTTTTCCCCAAGGGGACAAGCTGTAAAAAAGAAAAACTGAGACAGTTTGTCGTTTGCTTACATAAGACACACACAGACACACACGCCACTTACTTTGCTCAGGAAATTGTCTTACCAATGCACATTCTATTACTGTAGTCTGTTTGCATGTAGCCTTTGTTACAAATACAGCTGAAAGTTCCATCGCCTGATTTGCAGTTTGTGGAGTGTTCATCACAGGGAGTGTCATCACACAGTTTCCTAACTTTAAATGACGGAGAGAAAAAAAGCCTCAGTACTCAAGGACATGTTTCGCAACATGTACAACAGTAAAATAAATGAATCACTAATATGCCATGAAATGAACCCTGGACTGAAATTAACAGCATGACTTCATCTTCAAAATATCATGATCATCAGAACATCATAAATCACCGAATTATAAATAAAGATTACAATACATGCAATGGCAGCAGCTGCCCTGATTGTGACATCCATTATATTTTTATTACAACTAAATTATCTTTGACAGATGGTGGAAATAGTTTCATTTAGACAGAAGTGTAGATTTAGTACAAAGGATTCTGAAACACATCTTGTCAATTATATTCTTTCTGAAAACAAATCTATTCCTACTGTGAGTTTTATTCTAGATACATATCGACATAAAACAATGTGCTTGTCATAGCTGTGTTGTGTGGCAGGCAGGCAGGAAAAAGGACCCAAAATGCAGGACTCTCAAAACGGGACTGGAACTCAAAACGCAGCTTTATTGCTGGCAAAAGTTCCTCATAAAGTAATACTCAAAAAAGCAAAACAAAACAAAACCAAGACTCACAACAGAGGCGCTAGAGGACTGACCATGACAAACACACAGCATGTTGAGGGTACAACACGCGAGAGAGCAAAGGCAAACACAGGGCTTGTATACACAGGGGAGTAATCAGGGAATGGGAAACAGGAGGGGGACACAGCTGGGAGAAATTAAAAACTGAACACACTGACATCAGACATGAACATAATCCTTCAAAGTAAAACAGGAAACAAGAAATACTTTACTAAGACACGGACTTGACAGAAAATATAACCCATAATACACAATCAGACCAGCACAACTGAAGAATCAGAACATAAATATAATGAACATAATCTAGAAAAACACCAAAATATAAGAAACAGAAAAAGCTGGGTCAGAATGACTCAGAACCGTGACAGTGCTAGAGTACAGGTAACAAACTTACTGTTAAATGTGTTGTCAATCACGCTACAGTTCGTACATGCTTTTAAAGTTTGTACAACTTGATCATCTGTGATTTCAGAACTGGCCTCGAAGATGATCTGTACTGATGCAATGACCCCTGAGCTTGCCCTTGACACACGAGTGGTGTTTGAACTGTAAAGACAGAAATCACATTTAGTGATGATTGCATCATTTATTTGTGCAGTATAATAACATGTTAATGTACATTGATGTGAAACAGGCTGAAAGATTTTATAGTAAAAGCTGTTGTCAGTCTGAGACTTACAGGAGTTTCAGCACTATAGATTTGGAGTAACCGTTCATCTCGTTATAAACTTCATCCAGCTGTGTTTTCAAAAGAAAATATGTTTTGCTCAGTATGACTATTAAGATTGATTAAATAACTGATGAAATTGTTTTTAGTATAACTTGTAATGTCAAGTGCATTTTCAAAAAATGTCCATAAAGACACATTTATTGATAGAGAATACTACCTAATTACTTACCTCAGCAATGATTTCATTAGCAGTTTCTACAAATTCCTTTGATGTGGTGTTTGTCATTTCATCTTTAAATGGTTTTTTCACTTGAAGATTTCCAGGGAAGACTTTGGCTGAAAACAAGAAAATATCAGAAGAAAGCAAAAATCTAATAAAATGATATTTTATATCTCTCATTTTCTTGCTGAAAGGAGGGAGATTGGTGCTAGTCTCATACAGTGTCTGTCTGTTAAATATCAAGCTACAACTAGCAGGTACTTAACTAAGGTTAAGACAGGAGGCTAGCTGGGTTAGTCCCAGACATAAACCCCAGAAAAATAACAGAAAAACAAAATCCAATTTGTCATTCTTACACTTTATTTTTGCATGGATAAAGTAAACCAAATCTAAAATGTTAACATTAAAATGTATTTCACAGATTGCATTAAGTTGGCTAAGCCAGGCTAACAGTCAACATTACTCACTTACTGTTTATGTCCCACTAAACTGATTGGGAGATAGCTAGTTCAAGAGGTACATATTGTTTTGAATGACCTGTCCTTCAGTGATCTACTAATCTTCCTCCAGCCCACGTAGTGTTATATACTGCTATATAATCTTCATTCATGTCACTGTTAAAAAAAGTAAAATCTTCATAGCGGCACACAAATACTTACAGCGTTCACAACTAATTGAAACATTGTTGTAGGAATCACCAGCGAGGCACAAGCATACATATGTGTCGTTATAACGGACCTCACAGGTGCTTCCGGTGCCACAGGGATTTGTGTTGCAGGGATCTTCAAAGTGAGAAACAAAACAAGTGCGAGCACACACACACACACACACACACACACACACACACACACACACACACACACACACACACACACAC
>NW_005187836.1:55938-56184 GCF_000239375.1 Pundamilia nyererei | reverse complement strand
GACAGAAGTGAAGCTGCCATATCACACCATCAGCCCATCTGGCCATCACCAGTAGGCAGTAGGTGAAGTGTCTTGTCCAAGGATACAACGACCGAGACTGTCCGAGCCGGGGCAACCTTCCGATTACAAGACGAACTGCCAACTCTTGAGCCACGATCGAAACACTATATCAGCATTATAACCAGTGAACATTTAGATCCAGAGGGATCGAATTACCTTTAAATGGAGTTGTTGTTGTTGTAGTTG
>NW_005187836.1:50545-55416 GCF_000239375.1 Pundamilia nyererei | reverse complement strand
GGCCTGTTGTTGTTGTAGTTGGAAGGCCTGTTGTTGTTGTAGTTACATCGTCTCCTGAACCTGAAATTTCAGGATCTTCTGCTCTTGTTGAAGAGGCTAAGAGTTGTGTTAAAACGCAGTAGTTAGTATATGATTACCTTTGTTCACAACTTTGAAATTTGATACCCAGCCAGAGAAAAAAATTATATCAAAGTTATTAAAGCAGGATCATATAGTCTATGTTTAATGATGCAAGACATCAAACAAAGAGCTAAGTAGGGTCATTTCTCAGTCTCAGTAAGAGAGCACCAGCAGTGACACAGACTCTGCATGGAAAACATAAAGTTCACTCAACCATCATTTAGGATTCAGACATGTAAAGCATTAAACAGTTTGCAGGATCTGAAGTGAACAAAGAGACTTCCTTGATCGTGGCCTTACCAGAAGGATGTGGTATAACAACAGGGTCATAAAATAATAAAATGGCAATTAATGTCAGACTGTTGACATGAACACACTGGTCAAATTTGCTTATATATGTGCTAAACCAGCCCAGATACACAATGGTTGCAAAGGAAGATGTGCAAGTTAGACCATTATTAAAAACACGAGTACTGGACAAGTGTATAGAATTTGTATGGAAGCAAAACAAAAGGGGAAGGAAACTAGTAACTGTTAATCATGAAAATGATATTCTCATATTCAACCTAATTTGAGATATTTTGATTGGAGGACATTTATCCAGGCAGTCTTACGTCATGGCTAGCTCTCCATTTTGCTGTTACAGCTGTAATCTTGGATCAGGAATGACTGCAAAGTCTTAAATAACATAATCCATTTATCTACTATTTCCATAAAGTCTATTAAAGCTCCACCTGTGTGCATAACAGTTTAGACTGAATTAAACTGAAAGCTTAATTAAATAAATTAAAAAAACCCAACTATATTAAAATGAATATTTCACCTCTAAAGTTTATCTGATGTTTTAATTTGTTAACATGTGCTCTACCCTGTCACTCTGTCATACACTATCAAACTGACAAAAATAAGGATTTTAAAGTTGTTGCAATAAAATCAGGCTACTTACCAAAAATGGCTACAACAAGCCAAATGACAGACAGGAGGATGAATTTTTGAGCCATTGGATGAATCAAAAACAACTTTACCACAGGGTGAAAAAAAGTTAGTGAAGGCCAGAAGTGGCCGAGTCTGTAGTTCTCTAAATCTTTGAGCTTAAAACTGCCAATTGTTCTCCACTGGCGGTTTTAATCAGCAGCCACTCCTCCTTTAGTGTGCTAAGTGCAGGTCACACCCAGAGACGATGACCAGGAAGCCCACTTTTCAAGCCTTTTATCTACTAATCAATTTTCCATGACTTTACCAGCTGGGTTATCTAATGGATATTTTAAAGGCCAGTCCAGACCAACATGGTGCTGATCACAAACATATGTGCTCTATGAAGTGCAGAGAAAAATGATTCTTTTAGAATTAAAATTACTGTGGACCATTTGGATTTATTGGCAGTTAAAACCAAAGAAAGTGAAGAGAAGGAAGAAATTCAGAAAACATTGCCCCAAACCTTTTATTTTCAGAATTTTTATTTGTATTTTTCTATGCGTATGCCTTATTTACAGCATATATCATAATTAAACCCATACAGAATGAAGATAAATCACAGTTATGGTTAAATTAGGTGCTACAATACTAAAGATTAATGAAATTCAAATATATATATTTTTTGTTTGTACTTATAACCAGGGGGATCTCTTTTCAAGTAAAGTTTGATCCTAGCATACCAAATTATGGAAGCTTCTTTCCAACACTGACCACCAACCCTTGACCTATGAATACCAAAACTTGAGATTAATTTTGTTTTTATTAAGTTGTGAGCCTAGCACAAGAAAACATGTGAGCTTGTTTCTACCACTGAAAAAAAGAAAAAAAATTACCAGGCAGAGTTTAATCAAGGTTTTGAGTTACTATTTCAAAATTTTGACTTCTGGGTGGCATCTTATTGGATCATCAAAAACATTATTAAAATTACCCTTTGCTATTCCTCATTGTATGTTAGTTAAAACCAAAGAAAGTGAAGCAGAGAACGAAGAGTTCCTGAAAAAAGCTGCCCCAAAATTCAGCCTGGTTATATCTTTGTAGAAAATGTTCTATTTTTCTATGTTTATACCTTATTTGGAGCAGATTTCATAGTTAAAGTTAAACTAAGGGCTATATAACTAAAGAGTAAAGCTTATTTATAAGATTATTTGTTTCTTAAATTCTGGAAGGATCACTTATCCTTAATGGATGGTTTTATTTTGGTGTTATTTTTCGTAAAAACATTTAACTTAGGTGGATCATTGTTATGGTTGTATTACATTATGCAGGAAAAGACTGAAGAGATTTAAAAAGGAAAGGAAACTATAGTTTCCTTTCCTTTTTATGTGTATGTGTACTTCTTCCCTATAGGGAAGAAGTACACATACACATGACATCTTATCAAAGATCAAATGCCAACTTGAGCTTGTGTCCTTTGTACCTGCTAATAGAGTTTGATTTACAGTGGAACAGCTACCCATGGAGGTTATTATCATTGTGCAATATAAAACATGTCACAGTTGCTCTGAGCGACGCCCCACATGCTGCTTTTTTTTCTTGCTGAACTTATCTCCATATAGCTGATGCTTTCAAATATGTGTAAAAAAACCAAAAGACAAAAATAATGCTTCAATATTTATGTGGCACTGCAATGTTCAGTGTCAGGATTCGGCTGTGTGGCAGGCAGGAAGTGGACCCAAACGAAGGTCACAGAGGCAGGAATGAACTCAAAACACAGCTTTATTGCTGGAGGGAAACGGCGAAACAAACTGATAAGAAGCTACACTGTGAAGCAATACACTAGCATACAGAGAAACACACGGCCATGAATGAGGGAGAAGGCGACACTGAACAGAGGGAGACGCACACATAAATACACAGAGGTTTAACGAGGGAAGTGGGAGCACACGGGGAACACAGCTGACACAGATAATCGTAACGAAACAGGGCAGGAGCAACACAACATGACGCATACTGACGGGAGACTGTCAAAGTAAAACAGGAAGTACACAGAGGCGCAGACAGGAGGAGAGAGGGAGCACGGGGAGAGCACAGACATAACGGGCTGGGGAAAACATGGAATAAAACACGAGGGGAAACGGGGGCTCACAGATACACAGGGGGTAAAAGTCACAAGGGGAAGTCAAATAAGGAACAAAATACAAAAATACATGAAACTAAGAATGCTGGGCCAACATGGCCCAGGATCATGACAGTTCACCTCATTTTCTAGTAAATCTCAATTTCAGGCTTTATCTGTTATTTATAGGGGCAATAACGAACTTGAGGAACAAAGATAAGATCCCTGCCCAGTCATTTTATAAATTTATGACACTTTGGTCAGTGTTTTATTTATCCCTCTTTAAGCGTCTTCACAATCCCCAATAAAACACAGGTACATTTACACAACACTACAAAAGAAACTATGCCCATGAAATCCAATGCGATTACTAAAAAACATTTGAAATGGTTGCTTGATTAGATGGTTCACCCCACTTATAAGGTGTGTGGGAAACTAGGCGGGTTGTAAAACAGTGAAGGCTAAAGTGACCTTTGATTTTTAGATGTCATGTGATGTGAGATAACACGGTTGGGGCTAAACAACAAAGATTACAAGAGGTTAAAAAGACTTGAACAGAAGATTCTGAAGTTTTAAAATTTATTAAGAGCCATCATTATTATAGCGTTACATCACATCACTTTCACCATGGGTACCAATGCAAAACAAAAATTGTTTTAACCAAAGTCAGTACTACTACTACTAATTATTATAGTAACATATCAACCAACTATTCATTTCTTGAATTGAATTAAAAGTCCTAAACAGGGGTGGATTGAGAGAAACTCTTAGGGTGGCATGGAAATCAGACAGGGTGGCAAAATCTCGCATATGAAACTATGGAAGCTTGTCTCCACCACTGAAATACATAAATAAATAAATAAATTTACACTCCCATGTTTTGACCTATGGATGCAAAAGCCTGAGATGCAGTGCAGAAAAATGCTCTTCAAAGCAACCAATAATTTCTTTTTGTTTTAAAGACTTCTTATTTTTAATTTTTTCCTTTATACTCTGACTTCTTGATGTCCTTGTCCATTCCTTTATGAACACACTGTGCCCATCTACTGATGGCTGCTTCCAGCAGGATGATGCACCATCTCATGAAGCTCAAATCACCTCAAATTTGTTTCTTGAACATGACTCAAATGGGCTCCACCAAATCTCAGTTCAATAGAGCATCTTTGCTAAATCCCCCTCCCCTCCAGCACACACAAACAACAATAACTCAAAGCTACAGCCTTGATGTCTGCAATTTTCCTCAAAAGCTTTATTGCACAAATGTGGATTACATTGCGGGAGAAACATAAAATGATCAATGTTCTTCCAGAATAAACTAGAGCTTAAAAACCTCATGACAAATGCTGCACAATTGAAAGCTCTGTATGAAAAACTTTTCCGTCAGATGTATTCTTCAAATTAAGTTTATTCCACGTATAAGATTCAAGCCTCGCTCACATGTTTCAAAAAAGGCAAAATAACAGATATTGACATATTATAGTTGTCTTTACCCCACACTGTAAAACCTAATAAGTTCACAGAACTCAAAAATTGTTGTGTAACAGATTACACAACAATTTTTTAGTGATGTTTTTAAAAGTTTTAAGTTTAACTAAAATAAAATTATAGTTGCAGTTGCCTTAAATTACCTCAATGTTAACTCATAAATGTTGATATTCCTCAACTTATAATTAGGGAGTAATAAACTCAAAATGTTCAATTTTTTCAACTTAATTAAGGT
>NW_005187836.1:41513-43441 GCF_000239375.1 Pundamilia nyererei | reverse complement strand
CTGAGGGAGCGACAAGACTCCACCCACCAGAACGTCACTAATATATGCTTCTTAAACTTTTTGAGCGGTCCAAAAAAATTAGCTAAAAAATATTGAGCCCTATTCAATTAAAGCTGCATAAAAGCCAACAGAGCTCAATACTTTATAGTTTGCTCAACTACAAAACGACATTTGAGTATTATGAGCTTATTAGTTATGAGCTAGAACAACTGTTAGGGATTACAGTGCAGTAAAGACCCAGATTAGTTAGCGTACTTGTTATGGTTTATTTTTTATTCACAACAACGGAGTTTTACAGTCCATATTGGATCGACTGTAGCCACTGTCGAGTCCCCATGGTGACCATTGTTGGTTCTTCTCATGCTCCTATCTCAGCCCTTGGTACTTCTCCAGCTTCTTGTGTTTCTTCTTCCTGACGTTGATATCACTCAGTATCGCCACATCTATTACTACAGCCGTCTTCTTCTGCTTGTCCACCATGACTAAGTCCTGTTGATTAGCCATCACCAATTTGTTCGTCTGTATTTGAAAGTCCTACAGCAACTAAGCTCGATCATTCACAACCACCCTATTAGGCATATTCCACTGATTCTGAATTGTCTCTGGGGCATTTCTGCACAGTCTGCATATCGGGTCTCGCCTGGTGTAGTAGACAAGTGCTTCTACCAATCCTGTGCTTAGAAATAGTTCCTGTTCTGTCAGGATAAGTGCCTTTGTACTGTCTTTCGCTCCAGCTTTGTCAAGCCACTGGTAGGATTTCTTGATATCAGCTACTTCTTCTATCTGTCGGTGACATATGCCGGGCAGGAGCCTGTCTTCCATGACGGTTCCTCTTTTTGCTCCCCTTTTTTCTTGGGTCTGCTGCCTGAGGCATTCAGTAAGCACATCATAAATTCTTTTTTTAAATGATGTGACTAAGGCAATTCTACCACACTTGTTCAGATTGGCAGGGAAGCCAGCTTTAGTAAGAGTCCTGATGGTTCCATTTATACATGTTGGAAGCAACTGTGCTCCCTGGGACCTTCAATGCTACAATTTTTTTCTGTACCGTTCCCCAAATCTGTGCCCCAACACAATTCTGTCTCAGATGTCTGCAGACATTTCCTTGGACCTAATGGCTTGGTTTGTGCTTTGATCTGCACTGTCAATTACATGACCTTATATGTATCTTTACAAATCATGTCCAATCAACTGAATTTACCAGCTGTAAAGAGATCAGGTTCTGAATCATTGCAAGATAAATGATGTGTTTCTTAGTTTCCAGTGTCTGAAATTTCATGAGGAACTCGTGTGGATTTCTCATTGGTACATGGGCTGTGCATAGAGTTACTGTTTTTCTGTTGTTGTACGTTGCTGTTTTAAATTATATTATAAATTATATTACAGTGTTCTTTCACTATACTGTTAATCTTGAACACCTCAGACTTTCAGAGCAGCCACAGAAATACTCTAGTTCTGTTTCTACAGTGGTTGGATGTATTAGTGATGGGCAGGATGAGGAGTCCAGATCACTAGTGAATGATTTTGTGGAGTGGTCTGGGAGGAATTATCTTCTTCTGAGTGTGAATAAGATCGTCTTCAGAAGGAAGAGAGTGGCGACATGACCCATGAAGATGTTGATGTGGTAGAGGAATACAAGTGTCTGGGCTTCTATATCAACAACAGGCTGAACTCAAATACCAAGACAGGGAACAGGCTCAATTTCCACAGAAAGCAGAGATTATTTAGTACAGGGAGTGCAGAATTATTAGGTATATGAGTATTTTGTCCACATCATCCTCTTCATGCATGTTGTCTTACTCCAAGCTGTATAGGCTCGAAAGCCTACTACCAGTTAAGCATATTAGGTGATGTGCATCTCTGTAATGAGAAGGGGTGTGGTCTAATGACATCAACACCCTATATCAGGTGTGCATAATTATTAGGCA
>NW_005187836.1:38060-40300 GCF_000239375.1 Pundamilia nyererei | reverse complement strand
TTTTTGGGTTCATTGAGAACATGGTTGTTGTTCAATAATAAAATTATTCCTCAAAAATACAACTTGCCTAATAATTCTGCACTCCCTGTAGTGTTGAAGCTCACTGCTCGAGGATTACAGAAAACTTGACATTAACCAAACAACTGCAAATAATCTTTTAAATCTTACTTTATTGACCCTTTTATTTTGTTTAAGAATTTCAGGATGCATGGTTATCCGTTACAGAACCCATAGGCCAGCAACTGGATTTCTGGAGGAGTGTCGACCAAATGTCAAAAAAAGGCTTTGTTCTATCAGGAAGAAGAATTCAGCACCAAAGGAACCCCAAGAAAATGTTCATCTTGCCTGGTACTAGAAGATAGATTTGTTTCTGCTTTTTGCAGCAATCTAAGGTCTGTTGATGGCTGCTTCAAAGCATTTTTTTGTTTTTGATGCAAGTTATCCAAAGTTATGCGCCCAGGTTTGGGAAATAATCTGAGATTCCCTCTTGACACTTTTCCAAAGTGTTGATGTATGTGAATGGTTTGTGCTCTGATCTGCATTGTCAATTCTGTGACATTATACATGTGCCTTTCCAAATCACGTCCAATCAACTAAATTTACCAGCTGTAGAAACATCAGGTTCTGAATTATTGCAACAAAAATAATGTGTTTCTTAGTTACCAGTCTCTGAAGCTTCATGAGGAAATCATGTGGTTTTCTCATTGGTACATGTGCCGTGCATCGTCAGGGTTCTAGGTCCTTCTGACCCAGCATTTTGTGTTTCCTTGTGATATTTCTGTATTTTGGGTTATGTCTTGGTTCTTTAGTAGTCTTTAGTTATATTCTCTCTTTCTGTCTCCTTGATTATTTGAGTATTTTTCCCTTGTGTCTTTGCCCTCTGTGTCTCCCTCAGTGTGTCTGTGTTTTTATTGTGGTGTGAGTTCTTGTGCCGTGTTTCCCTTTGTGTTTTAAGTCTGTTCTGCTTTCCGAAAAGACCAAGGAAAACCGAGTAAACGATAAAAACTATAACAAAATAACGCTGAAAACTGATAAAAACCCTGAAAACTATACATTTCACACCTGAGCCTCAACTCTCGCAACCCGGTACCAAACGACTCACGGACCAGTACCGGTCCGAGGCCCGGGGGTTGGGGACCGCTGTGGTAGAGGAATACAAGAAGCAGAGATTCCTTAGTATGTGCAGCAAAAATTATGGAGATTTTCTATCAGTCAGGTAAGGTTAGTGGTGTGTACTTTGCTGTGGTCTGCTAGGAGCTGGTGACACCAACACAGTGATTGGCTGCAAACTGCACACTTTTGAAACTATGGTTGAGAGAATTAACATGGATAATTCTAACCACCCCAGAGTTTACAGGATGTTGGATAAACAAGTTTTTCTTCTTCTTCTTATCATCTACAGACAACATGCCTGGAAAAGAAAGCTGACATCCTGTGGCTACACAAAGCATGACACTTCTTTACTTCCTGAGTAGCACGGATGCTTCAAAAATGTTTGTTAGTAAAATTCTGGTGCCCTCCAGTGGTTAAAAAAACAAACACAAACTACAAATAGAATTCTCACAGATCGATGATGAAATCTGCGGGAGGATTGTGTGCTATTATGCTTTATCTGTGTGTAAATTAAATAAATATGGATTAAAATGATTCAACTCTTCCTAAAGCATCCATGCTATAAGAGGAGTCAGATGTGCCTTCTCAGCTGAATCACTGAAAAAAAAAGCACCTTTCTTTCAAAACTAGGTTAGTGTATTTAGCTACTATATAATGTATAAAATAAACTAAACACTAATATACTTATATTTATTATATGAGTGATAATAAAACGATACCACACAAAACTGGTAAAATATATATTTACTTTGCCTATAAATTACTGACTTTAATCAGTTATTGAAGTCAAAGATAAAATACACTCTGTATATACAAAAACAGGGCATCATCCAATCTGCAACTTATACATAGAGTAGCAAGATCAATTTAAATGATCCGTGTGAATGATTTATAGGGACTTGTTTATTTATATTTACATTAAAAAAAAATATATATATATAAAAACACCCAGCACGCCCCTGCGGGCGGTTTATCCTTCAAGCTCGGGTCCTCTACCAGAGGCCTGGGAGCTTGAGGGTCCTGAGTAGTATCTTAGCTGTTCTCAGGACTGCGCTCTTCTGGACAGAGATCTCCGATGTTGTTCCCGGGATCTGCTGGAGCCACTCGCCTAGCTTGGGAGTCACCGC
>NW_005187836.1:32586-36100 GCF_000239375.1 Pundamilia nyererei | reverse complement strand
CCCAGAGTTTTCGTTAACTCAGGGTATACTTACTCAGAGTTTGCACTAAACCGGCTTCCTGAAATAGGGCCCTGGATGGCAATTGAACTGACCGGGTTTGACATCAAGTGTACATCTTTGAGTTTCCTTTTTTGAGACACACACATATATGTGTGCAACCTCACCGCTTGATGCTAATATATACTACACACAGGTTCTTATAATTTTATTAGAATAAACTCGTCTCATTCACAAAAACTGAATTAAACATCAAATTTCAGTTCATCACAAACATGTAACGTATTTACATGCAAAAAATTTGTGAATTCACAGACGAATGAAGCATTTATCAGACAAAGGAGCAATCATAAGCAGCACCTCATTATCGCAATATATTTGGGCATGAGTGTTCAGGGTTTTCATTCAATTTAAATAGACAACTCTTTAATAACTCATAATTCATTAAATCAAAACGGATAAAAAATGAGACCAATCCTCGAAATCATGTCTCCAACTTGATATAACGTAGTCACAATCAGACAAGATTGGTTTATGACAGTTTGTACTGTTGTCAGTCACATAAGATGTATGTAATGAACATACAGGAAATATAAAACAAATTTAAAAACAAAAATGTCATTGTATAGTGAGCCTTTCTGATTTTGTACTAATAGTAGCGTCTTCCATCATCGTGTGTGTAGTGCGGGTTGCTGTGGCCTTGGTTCTGAGTATACGGGTTGATCCTGGGCTGATTCTCGGCATACAGGTTGTTCTGAGGTCGAGTCTGAGCGTATGGGCGTATGTCCTCTGGTTCATCATATAACCGCTACAGAGAAAAAAAAGAACGAGAGTAAATTTAACAGCAAACACTAAAAAATCCAAAAATCTGATGAACGTATCTCTTCTTTATACACACAGAGGAATATTCTGAGCCACTGTTCATATGTCCAAAGTTTTGTCGGCCATTGCTTGGTTTCATCTCCAGGTTGGTCCTGTTATCCCAGCTGTTGGTGGTGGTGGCAGCTCGTGGGAACACAGGCACCCCACCATTCTGAAAACCTGAATGGCCATTGGCTGACCTGTTAAATGAGACTCCCTGGCTGTGGCCAAACTTGTTGCTAGCCATCGGTTGTGAGGCAGAACTCGGGTTAGTGTAGGGTTTTTCCATTTCTGCACTTTTGCTCTTCTTGGAGGTTTTGTTTGATTTTCTGAAATCACAGCAGGAAAAAAATATTGTAATTCACTATTAGTCTGTCAGACATGAACAAATTCTCTTGATTTTAAATGCATTTGCATCTACAATAAAGCCTAAATCAAAGTGAGAAAAACACTTTCTCACATTTATGGGGGCAAATGAATTGCTAAGAAACTTACTGGGTAGCTACTACTGGTAGAAGGATGAGGGCTATGAGAAGCAGTCCTCCAAGCACAGAGCCCACGATTACCAGAATGAGCTGCCAGTCTAATAAAACACAATGAAGAGGACATCAAGGCAGGTTACTTAAAAACTTTTATTAAATTTTCCAGCTTTTGAATAACCTTTCTATCTATTGTATCACATGTTGTCATTAATCTTGTGAGGTTTTTCTTTAAATAATTGTCATTAAGTAAGCATGTTTCTGCTTTCACTTTTAAAAACATGCAGTATACTCACTTTCTGAGCAGTTAAAACCAGAATAACCAAATGAGCATCTGGAAGACAAGAAGAAGGTTGATTCTAGGATTTCTTTTAACGCAAGCTTTATAACAATAGAAGACATACAGGAGGGGAAGGAGTACTTACTTCACACACTCATTATCCTTAAAATTTTCCCCAAGGGGACAAGCTGTAAAAAGAAAAATTGAAACACTTTGTCGTTTGCTTACATAAGACACACACAGACACACACACACCACTTACTTTGCTCAGGTAATCATCTTACCAATGCACATTCTAGTACTGTAGTCTGTTTTCTTGTAGCCTTCTTTACAGGTACAGCTGAAAGTTCCATCGCTTGATGTGCAATTTGTATTTTTTTCATCACAGGGAGTGTTATCACACAGGTTCTTAGCTTTAAATGAAGGAGAGAAAAAAGTCTCAGTACTCAAAGACATGTTTCATAACATGTACAACAGCGAAATAAATGAATCACTAATAATCCATGCAATAAACCCTTGAATGAAATTAACAGCATGACTTCAGTTTAGAAATATTATCATCAGGACATCATAACTCACTGAATTATAAATGCAAAGATTAGAATATATGTAATGGCAACAGCTGTCCTGATTGTGACATCCATTATATTGTTATTACAGCTAAATCATCTTTGACAGATGGGTGAAAGAGTTTCATTTAAGATTCTGAAACACATCTTGTCAATTGTATTCTTTTTGAAAATAAATCTATATCTACAGTGAGTCTTGTTCTAGAAATATATCGATAAAAAACACAACACACTAGAATACAGGTAATAAACTTACTCTCAAAGGTCTTCCCAATCACGGTACACTTCACGTCCGGACACTCTTTTAGTGTTTCCTCAACTTCAGCTACTTTGATCTCAGAACTGGCTTTGAAGGTGATGTCTACTAATGCATCGACCTTCAAAGCCGTATTCCTTGACCTAGAAGTGGTTCTTGGCCTGTAAAGGAAAAATCACATTTAGTGATAATTGCATCCTGTATTTACTCAGGATAATAACATAGTGTTCTGTGATGTAAAATAGGCTGAAAAATGGTACGGTAAAAGTTGTTGTCAGTCTGAGACTTACAGGAGTTTCAGCACTATAGATCCAGAGTAACCATCCTTCCCATTATAAACGCTATCAAGCTGTGTTTTCAAAGGAAAATATGTTTTGGTCAAGATGAGTAAGATATAATTGTTTTCAATTTTAGCTTAAATTTATCATGTAATGTCAAGTGCAATTTCAAAAAAATGTCTATGAAGATACATTTATTGATAGAGAGTACTACATGATTACTTACCTCAGCAATAATTATATCTGCAGTTTCTTTAAATTCCTTTGATGTGTGGTTTCTCATTTTGTCATTAAAATCTTTATTAAGTTGAAGTTTTCCAGGGAAAACTTTGGCTGAAATCAAGAAAATAACATTATATGTTACTATATAATCTTCATTATGTCACTGTCACATAAACTTAAAACTTCATAGCGGCACACAAACAAATACTTACAACGTTCACAACTCTTTGAAACATTGTTGTAGAAATCACCAGCCAGGCACAAGCATACATATGTGTCGTTATAACGGACCTCACATGTGCTTCCAGTGCCACAGGGATTTGAATTGCAGGGATCTTTAAAGTGAGAAACAAAACAAGTGCGTGCACACACACACACAATTTGAAACACTATATAAGCAGTATAACCTGTGAACATTTGGATCCAGAGCAATCGAATTACCTTTAAATTGAGTAGTTGGTGTTGCAGTAGTTGAATCGCCTGTTGCTGCAGTAGTTGAATCGCCTGTTGTTGCAGTAGTTGAAATGTCTGTTGCTGCAGTAGTTGAAACGTCTGTTGTTGCAGTAGTTGAA
>NW_005187836.1:18539-32297 GCF_000239375.1 Pundamilia nyererei | reverse complement strand
GCCTGTTACTGCAGTAGTTGAAACGTCTGTTGTTGCAATAGTTGAATCGCCTGTTGTTGCAGTAGTTGAAACGCCTGTTGCTAAGAGGTGTGTTTAAATGCAGTAGTTAGTACATGATAACCTTTGTTCATAACTTTTGAAATTTTATACCCAGGAAGCAAGCCAGAAAAAAATCAATCAAAGTTATTAAAGCAGGATCATACAGTATATGAGCAGGCATGAAACGCAGGAGAAAAAGGAGAAGTAGTTTGTGGGGGTGTCAGTGTCAAACTCACTGAAAATGTTTTTTTCTGATAAAAATGCCATTTCACATTTATATGGATAATACATAAATAACTCTAACTAAAACATGAAGATACATTAATTATTTACTGATTTTATTTTTAATTAGGAAACACAGAGTTAAATTGGATTATTTCTCAGTCTCAGTAAGAGAGCACCAGCAGTGACACAGACTCTGCATGGAGAACATAAAGTTCACTCAACCATCATTTAGGTTTCAGACATGTAAAGCATTAAACAGTTTGCAGGATCTGAAGTGAACAAAGAGACTTCCTTTATTGTTCCATGCCAAAAGGATGTGGTACAACAACAGGGTCATAAAATAATAAAATGAAATATTGTGGGACTGTTGACACGGACACACTGGTCAAATTTACTTATGTATGTGCTAAACCAGCCCAGATACACAATGGCTGCAAAAGAAAGCTGTTCAAGTTACACAATTATTACAAACATATGAGTGTATAGAATTTGTATAGAAGCAAAACAAAAGGGGAAAAGAACTAGTAACTGTTAATCATGAAAATAATATTCTCATATTCAAGCTAATTTGAGATATTTTGATTAGAGAACATTAATCCAGGCAGTCTTACGCCATGGGTATCTCTCAATTTCGCTGTTACATCCGTAATCTTGGATCAGGAATGACTTCAAATTCTTAAAAAAAAAAATCTATTCATCTACTATTTATATAAAGCCTATTAGGCCCCACCTGTGTACATAACAGTTTAGACTCAATTAAAATGAAAACCTAATGAAATTAAAAAACAACAATATTAAAATGAATATTTCACCTCTTAAGTTTATCTGATGTTTTCATTTGTTAATATGTGCTCTACCGTGTTACTCTATCATCATCATCATCATCATCATCATCATCACTATTAAACTGAAAAAAAATGAGGATTTTAAAGTTGATCCAATAAAATCAGGCTACTTACTGAAAATGGCTACAACAAGCCAAAGGACAGACAGGAGGATGAATTTTTGAGCCATTGGAAAAATTAAAAACATCTTTACCACAGGAAAAAAAAGTCAATGAAGGTTAGAAGTGGCCACGTCTGTAGTTCTCTAAATCTTTGGGTTTAAAACTGATAATACTCCTCCACTGGCGGTTTTAATGAGTAGCCACTCCTCATTTAGGCAGTGTGCTAAGTGCAGGTCACGCCCAGGCCAGGAAGCCCACTTTTCAAGCCTTTCGTCCACCTATCAATTTTCCATGACTTTTTTTGCCAGCTTGGTTATCTAGTGGATATTTTAAAGGCCAGTCCAGAACAGTGTGGTGCTGATTACAAACATACAATTCACACGCTATTACTTTACCATATGAGCTCTATGAAGTGCAGAGAAAAAGGATTCTGTTAGGTTGTGCAAAAACAACATTAAAATTACTGTGAACCATCAGGATCGATTGGCAGTTAAAACCAAACAAAGTGAAGAAGAGAAACAAGACTTTCATGAAAAGTGGCCCCAAACCTTTTATTTTCTATGGTTATGCCTAATTTACATCATATATCAAAACTAATCCCATAAACAGTGAAGATAAATCGCTTTTATGGTTAAATCAGGTGCTATAATTGTATAACAGATTTTAAAAATTCAAATATATTTTTTTGCTTGTACTTATAATTGTGGTGACCATTTTCCACTGTTGAAATTTAATCCTAACATATGAAACTATGGAAGCCATTTCCAACATTGACATAAATAAATTTCCAGGTAGAGCTTAGTCAAAATGTCAAATTTTTGAGATTGTGACCCAAAATATTGACCTATGAATGCCAAGAGAGTGCAGAGAGAAATGTTCTTCTTGGTCTTCAGGTTCAAGTTTTCTTTTTTTTTTTTAATTTTTCTTTTTTTTTTTTTTAGTTGTGAGCCTAGCAAAATAAAACATGTGTGGTTGTTTTTACTACTGAAAAAAGAAAGAACATTTCCTGGCAGAGCTAAATTATAGCTTTGAGTTACTATTTCAAACTTTTGACTTCTGGATGGCATATTATTGGATCATCAAAAACAATATTAAAATTACCCTTTGCTCTTCCTCATTGCTTGTTAGTTAAAACCAAACAAAGTGAAGCAGAGAAAGAAGACTTCCTGGTAAAAGTTGACCCAATATTCTTATATTTTTGTAGAAAATTTAGAGATAGATTTGATAGTTATTTTTAAACTAAGGGCTATATAACTAAAGATTATGGTTCATCACACTTTTAAGGTGTCCTGGAAACTAGACGGGTCGTAAAACAGTGGCGAGAAGGCTAAAGTGACCTTTGATTTCTAGATGTCATATGATGTGAGATAACAGTCGGTGTAAATTACTAAACAACTAAAATTATACAAGACTGAAAGATTTGAAAAGACTTGAACAGAAGATTCTAAAGTTTTAAAGTTTAATGAGAGCTATCATCGCAGCACCACCCATGAAATTACATTATTGCCAAGTTAACCTTGAACACATTTGAATTGTTATAGTTTTACACAACATCACTGTCACCATGGGCACCAATGCAAAACAAAAAAAATTGTTTTAACCAAAATTCATACTAATAATAAGAATAATAAGAATAAGAATTATTATTATTATTATTGTTATTATTATTATAGTAGCATATCAAACAACTTATCATTTTTTAACTGAATTACAAGTGCTAAACAGGGGAGCATCTAGAGACATTTTCTTAGGGTGGCATGGAAATCACACGGGGTGGCAAAATCAAAGCCATTTCTTTACAACTATACAGGTGTTACTTTCTGTAATGTGAACTATATGTGGTTAAAATACATCAAATGCAGCAAGTATACACACGTTTCATATTAACATCCTCTTGAACTTTCTTTTTGGCTCTGGCCCAAATAAAACATTTTAGTTACATTAAAAAAAAAGGTGATCTTTATTTTGAAGTACTCTATAGCCTATATAATAAATAAATATGTAGCCCAAGTATAAAATCCAGAAAACTGCACAACATGAGGTGGTCAGTTAGATATACAATTGTTACATTCATAAATTTAAGCAAAATGTCAGAAAACTGCACTCTTGGTTGCTACTGACAAAACTTCGATGCCACCCAATGCAATCACAGTAGATCCGCCCCTGGTCCAGAAAAAATATGAACTGACACTGAAAGTGTTTCCTTATCACAAAGGTGGGTCAAGGGGCTGGGGGTGGACACTTTAACACCCAGTGCATTATTAAACAATAAAGTACTGTTTTCCCATAGTGACTGGTACTTTGGTGTTAAGAAATGAGATTTGCTATGACAAAAAAAAATCTATAAAGCAAAAATGACTTTGTCTTATTGCCAATATAAAATTATAACAAGTCAGGTTAGAATAGGGATGTCAAACTCATTTTTATGTCGTGGGCCACATGCAGTCTTTGTTAATTCAAACAAAATGTTTTTTCTTCTTTTTTTTACTGGGAACACATTGTGGACAACACACTTCCCACACACACACAGAAATGTCTATAGTATATATTAGTGAAAAAGCAGGAAACTTTTTCTATCATTTACCTCTTATTCTATCAATTATTCTGTTCTATCAACTACATAAGTGTAATATGAACTGCCCTGGGTAAATGGTAAATGGCCTGTATTTGTATAGCGCTTTACTTAGTCCCTAATTATCCCAAAGCACTTTACACTACATTCAGTCATTCACACACACAGCCACACACTGGTGATGGCCAGCTACATTGTAGCCACAGCTGCCCCGGGGTGCAGTGACAGAGGTGAGGCTGCCAATACTGGTGCCACCGGGCCCTCTGACCACCACCAGTAGGCAACAGGTGAAGTGTCTTTGCCCAAGGACACAACGACCGAGACTTTCCGAGCCAGGGCTCGAACTGGCAACCTTCCGATTACAAGACGAACTGCCACGAGCCATGAGGTCTTTCTCAGTAGGATAAGCTATAAAACCTATTAAAATATATTTTTAAGATTCCAAAATTCACACGGTCCTTCATGTTTTTCGAAGCTGTCTTTTTGGCTGGATTGGAGTTTTTACCACTTTATTATTGCAAACCATGCCAACCCCAAAATCAAAGTCTACACAGACATTCAAGCAGACTTTCTGCCTTTATTTAGATAAATACATCAATTTTGTACAAGACTGATATATGCAAGCCATTATATATATGTGTGTGTGTATATATCCTACATCCTAGGAGAGCGTGATCATGGAGCAAACTAAATCATGAAAAAAGCTGATAGTAAGTCGACAAAACAAACCTAATACTAGGAAACAAATATGTATATGAGTTTATAAGTATGTAAGTATTAAAAACCTATTATTTTATAGTGAAAGGTTAATAATTTTGTTTAAAAAATGACTAATTGCCTGTTCTATTTTTTTTCTAGGCCCCCATTAGAAACGTCATCACTTTTCTCCCCCTTACAGCACCCCTGATCATCATTACAATGTCTCCTGTGATAAAGGATTATTTTTGATGGTTCATCAGAGCTGCACCTCAGCAACCAAATTCTATAAAGCAATGGTTTAATTTTTAACTTTCTGCCTGCAGTTTGGATTAGTGTCACAGTTGTTTATGGAGCAAGTGAATGACCTTCTCTTGGAATATTTTGTTAGCAGGATTTATGAATATGTTGTCTTGAGAAGGGTCAATAGAGGTATGATCACAGAGCAATAACTGACTGCTGTCAAAGTCCAAAGACCTCATCCAACTTCTTGTTCCTGGCAGTGATGCATTGCCTGCACATAACAACTGTAATTAAGCACACATTTTTTTTTAAAGGGACTGATTGAGAATGATAACAACTTTGTAAAAAACCCAAATAGTACAGTTCTTGTATTTATCCAAAGGAACCTGAAACGACTTCTTCCAAAGTTTCCACCGAAATAAAACCAAAAAAATGTGACCTAGATGAGAGCATCAAACATTGCAGGAAACTGTATGGCTATTCGAGGCTGACTATAAAAGTGAGTCAATCAACAAAAAGAGAAATGCCCAAATTTTGGCACATAAATCAACTTAATTAGCGACTGTTTCTAAATAAGTAAAAAAGCTATAGCTAATATTCATGGGGCTTTTTTTTTTTTTTTTAATTGAGCCATTAAAATGTTTATATTGTGTCAAAACGTAAAAGTCAGGCTTTTTTAGGAGAGCAGTGTTAGAATTTTATGCATGGATTAAGCTGCTAAATGTCCTGTTTGTCTGTTAAGCTGGACCTCAGCTAATTAATGTCACTAAGTTTATGACACTTTTTTCCCAGTTACATATGAAACTATTTGGTTTGTAATGAAGTTAATTGTTCTAAATCATTCAATAAATCTGTTCTCGGGCTTTAAATTCTAGAGTTTTATTTTCATATAAGGACTTATTAGCAAATATCTGGGTCTGTGTAATGCAGTTTACCGATTGGCTAATAGCTTGGCACTTTGCCTTATTTTCCAAATATAATCATTTCTAATTCCAAACATGTCAGCTGTGTCTGTCTTTTTATTATTATTATTATTATTATTGTTATTATTATTATTATTTATTTATTTATTTATTTATTTATTTAAATTATGCTAATGGAGAGCCTTAATATATATTGTTCTATAATCTCATATAGTTGTGATTAGGTGAAGATCCAAAATACATGCTTTATAAGTGATTCATCATATACTCTATGGAAGCATCTTCAGCTAGTGAATTAGGTTTTTCCTGTTAATTTGTCAAGTAAATGCTGTTTTACACAAATGTGCTAAAGGTATTCACATTCTGACACTAAGACAGGGGTGTACAGCTCCAGGCCTGGTGTCCTGCAGGTTTTAGATATCACCCTGGGTCAACGCACCTGAATCAAATGATTTTATTGTTCATTACCAGACCTCTAGAGAACTTCAAGACATGTTGAGGAGGTAATTTAGCCATTTAAACCAGCTGTTTTGGATCATGGACACATCTAAAACCTGCAGCACACGGGCTCTTGAGGCCTGGGGTTGGACAGCCCTGCACTAAGACATAAAGTCACCCTTCTGGGTACATGGATCATTGATTACAGAAGCTCTATTGGATGTGGGTTTGTTTTTGGCAAGACAAGAATATTATTCTTTAACAATCTTGGATTATAAACTTATTTCACACAATCACTGGGATATTGGTGTGATCCTGGACCTGATTTCGATATATTAGTATTGGAACAATACTGAACAAAAGGCGGACCACTGTTATGGAAATGTACCTGGAGCTTGTATCTCTAAAGCCTGCCCTCCCCTTGGTTGCTCAGACTACAATATTATTCTCCTACTTCCTTCTCTTACTTCCTCAGACAAAAACACAAAACAAACCAAATCCAAACAGAAACCATCAAGATATGGGACAATGAGTTGGTTGAGAAACTAAGAACTGACTGACTTGAATGTGTTTTTCAAAAACAATGATTCTGATCTTAACCTGCTAACTGACTCAGTTTCTTCTCACCTGATATTTTGTACTGATTCTTTTATTTTATCTAAGTAGGTTGTACCAAAATAACAGGCCTTGGGTCACAAAAGACCTGAAGATGTATCTGAAATAAAAAAAAATATGGGCATTTTTTAAGTGGTGATTCACAAAAATTAAATGAGCTAGGAAAGCAGTTGGCCAAAATCCACTACAAGAACAAAATGGAGGAAAAGTTTACAACCGGGAATGTGAGGGAGGACTGGTAAGGACTCGACACCATGATGAGCAGAAAGCAGAGGCCAGTAAACTGGTCTGCATACTTTCTTGGATAAACCCACTTGAAGGTGTCATGACCCAACTATTCTAGCTGCTTCTGGCTTTGTCCCACATGCATGAAAGGAATCCACCATCATACCGAGACCATAAATCACAAAAACTATGACCCATGGCCACTCCAGCTTAACTGTCTCACAAAATAATAGATAAACTCTTGTCTATTGGTTAAATGGATCAGATATTTCTTACAGGAAAAATCCTCAAACAGTGTTGTAAACACAGGGTGTTGTATCTCCCATTTTATTCTCTCTTTACATAAATAATATAACCTGTAATCTCAACAATATGACACTTCTGAAATATGCAGACGACATGGTCACGCATCTGACTGACGCTAATAGCCTGGCAGCACATCATCAGCAAGTAGATTTACTCATCACTCTCATAAATGAAAGCTCCTTGGAGCTGAATGTTTCTATAACCAAAAAGCTGTGCTGCTGTTGGAGAGTGACACCTGATAATGCTTTTCACATACTGTTTCAACCAGTGGAGATCAAAGTGCAGGTGGTAAAGCCCACACCATTATGCATGGTTTGTCAAATCTGCAGCACAACTCATTCCAACTCTGGCGCTACAGTAGATGGTTCCTGCACACATTTTCACAAAATAATTAATCTCAAATGCTATTAACATGATTAACAATTCATAATGATTTTTATATGTGCATGTATATATCCAGGGATATATGTATGTATGTATGTGCATGTGTTTTTACGTTTTTTGTTTGTTTTTTGTTGTTGTTTGTTTTGTTTTGTTTTTTACGAATTATCTGGTTGTTGTTCTTTACCTGCATTTGGCTACCATCAAAAACGAGTAAACTGGCAAAATCTACCATTAAGTTATGTTTGAGGTCAGGAAATATGATTATGTTCTGGTTAGAACTGGTAGTGATGTTTGGGCTGAGTCTTATATTTTTATTTATACAATCAAGTGAAAACAAAATCTACTACATTTATTTGACAGAAACTAGCCCCTTCCACACAAAACAAAACACTTAGAGTTGTTGATATGTACCATACAGAAGATACAGAATCAGGGCCCACTCTAGCGCGTGTTTAGTATCTAGGATACACAGGCTTTTCAGAGCAATCAATATTGTCTGAAGTCAATGTGAAAACCACAGACATTGTTGACATTACATTCCACTTTGTCATGATAAAAATCTATGAGCTGTGATGGAGAGCTTCCCAGAGATTCTGGTTTATTTGGTAGAGAAGAACTCCATCTTCTGGCAGCAGAGCCTATTGCAGAGCAATACTGTAATAAAAACCAGGGCTCTAGACTAACTTTTTGCCGTGGACGCACCGGTGTGCCTAACTTTATTGCAGTCCATACAGACAATATTCATTTCTAAATTACTAACTAACAATCTTGTGTCCAAAAAGTTGATTCTGTTCATCTGGAAGTAGCGTTTTGTGGGATAAATGTTTCGTCACTCATCCAAGTGAAGAAGTCACTTGGATGAGTGACGAAAACACTAATTTCCTTGCAGGGATCATATGACTATAAACTAGATATGCCAACAGACAGTATGAATGAATATAATTATCTTTCATATTGTTTGTTGTCCAAGCAAGATGCATCTATTCTTGCCCCATCCACTTCCACATTTGCTGAAATGGAAGCTTCCACAATATAAAGGTCACAGTCTTTCAGAGATAAATTTTTGGTTGTTAGCTGGCAAAACTATTATGTCAGAGCAGCACTAGTTAGCTAGGGCAGTAATTTACCTCGCAGGCAGAGTGTGGACCCAAGTGAAGGACTGAAATGCAGATCTAAAATCTAATCCCAGCTTTCTTACTGGAACTCTAGGGAAAACTTGAATAAAATGCAAACTATAGAACATCAGAACTCGAAATGAAATTACTCAGCAACACAGAGATGACACGAGAGAGACACACAGCATCATGGAGGATGTGACAAAAGACAAAGGGAAACTACAACAACATAAACATGCAGTAGTTATCCCGACAGAATGTTACCTCTGCATCAGGAGCAGCCTGTCCAAATCACGGACAAATAGTATCCCACATTCTTGATTTTTAGTTCAAACAGTTCTTATAATAACTTATTACTCTTGAAATTTTGGAGGTTTTAGCTGTTTGTACAGCAAAGTTACAGGAGAATACAAATAATTATGAGTCAGTCAAAATGTCCTCGGTTTGTGGAAATAATACCACATAACACATGAAAACAATAATGTAATCTATAATTTTCTGTTGTAACCCACAAACTGAACGGTAATGTGACAACACTCTTTTACTATTTTACAAAAGTAAAACATCACTGCTTCCATGTCTACCTGGTTGTAAAGGAGGAGGAGTTTACTGGATACTCCAAGGGTAGGCAACCTTTCTGATGGCCAGTGCCATTTAAAATTTCCTCAGAGGTCAGTGTGCCATATGATTGCATTAGCAATAAATTTAACAACGCTCTATATTAACAGTTACACACTATATAGAACCACTTTATAGAATTATATTTGTTCACAGATGTTGGCAGCTATAAGTGAATAGTTATGAGCTATTTTGAAACAAAAAAAGACACTTTTTATCCATAACAAGAACTCCATAACGGCTACCTGAGGACACTCATATGAGAGAAAATCTGCTCACACAGATATGTAGAGCCAAATACTGTCAGTAAGGCCTCTGCAATGTTCTGAAGACAGTTAAACTTGTCAGGTAGTGATGTCCAGCAGGTGAAAATGCAAGCGCCATGAACACACACAGCTGTGGATTCCAGCTGCTTCGATGTTGCATTAACTCAGCCAGTTAATGCAAGACAAATCTAGCTGCTCATTAAAGATTTCTGGTTTGATCAGAAAATAAAACATTTGGTCCACACACAGCTGTCGGTCCCAAAAATGCATTGTGTCTCGAGTCTACGGATGTATCCGTGTATCTCCGTGGTGCTGATGCTGTGCTGAGCAGAAAGCTCCTGAAGCTTTTGAAGTGTCGGACTGTGGAAAGCTAACAATGTCCCTCTCACCAGTAGGCTAAGTTATTTTTAGCCAATTACAAGTTGAACCTGGTACTTGGGGTTGTTAGTTAAGATACCGTCATTAACAAGAGGCACAACTAATGTGTCTATGCGAGCTGATTTGCGATGTGCACCGCTGGCGCAGCCATTTATTTTTTGATGCACCTTCTCAGATTAGTACACAGCGTGTCTTGCCCAGGACTGGACTGGGACAAAAAAACCCCAGCACCGGCATTTTGACTAAAGACCGGCCCACCAGGTATTAAACCCATAAAGCCTTTGAATGAAAACAAATGGCCTGCCTGGCCTGCATTTGTATAGCGCTTTTCTAGTCCCTAAGGACCCCAAAGCGCTTCACACTACATTCAGTCATTCACCCATTCACACACACATTCACACACTGGCAATGGCAAGCTACATTGTAGCCACAGCTGCCCTGGGGCGCACTGACAGCGGCGATGCTGCCGGACACTGGCGCCACCGGGCCCTCTGACCACCACCAGTAGGCAAACATGGGGTTAGTATCTTGCCCAAGGATATTTGGCATGCAGCCAGGAAGCAGCCTGGGATCGAACCACCGACCTTCTGTCACAAACGCTGTTGTGACAGTGATGTACAGTCTGGTTGGTATATGTATGATTTCTATACATTTTACATCAGATAAAAACTTTGGTTGTAAGCTTCAGATGTCACGGCTGGCGGAGTGAGCCGTGTGGTGTTGGAGGAAAAGGAGGACCCAAAATGCAGGCAGCTGACTGATGATATGAGTGAGGGTTTATTTACAGGTGACAGTGGCAGAAACAGACAACGAAGCATGAGAAAACAACTGAAGAAACCTAAACTGGGAGAACTAAATGACAAACCTGAGAGCATACAAAAGGGTGCGGGTCAGCGCGCCGCAGAGACAGGAACGAAACACCATAGAACGCAGACGAGCTGACAACGAACACAGACCGACACCCACTAAATATACACACACAAGGTAATCGGGTAATCACACACAGGAGGGAAGAACAGCTGAACCCAATACACATGATGAGTGGAGGAGACAAGCTGAACACAATGACAGACAGACAGAGACCTTCAGAACAAAACAGGAAATCTAGAACCCGAACCGGACACAAGGGGGGAGGACACAGAATAACTAGAACAGAGGAAAATAATCACAAACCAAAAACCCTGGGTCAACGACCCAGGACCATGACATCAGATAATTATTTATTAACAGCCAGACATTTTAAATGAAAATAAGAAAGTATTTCTTTGTGATCCCCTCTCCCTGTTAATGCCCCACCTGGCCCCCCTGGCAAAACTTTGCTAGACCCGCCCCTGCACAGTTACCAGCTGTCAGCTACCTAAAAAAGGATCCTGGTGTTATTTGTCCCTCAGAAACAGTTCATAACTTCCCTTCAACTCATTCATGTCACCTAAAAGGTAAACCTGTTTCTCCATCACCTATTCAGCTCTGATGATTCAGTAAGGACGTCTCCTGGTTTCATCTTCATGTTTCCCACTCACCACATATCTAAACCGATATCATGACCAGCAGCTTTTACAGCTGTGGCTCCAGCAAACATCAGCTGATACTAGAAATTAATGTTAAATAAATTCTAACAACAGCTGATCAAGCTTAAACGTGCTGCTGTTGTTTAGTGCGACATCCGCTGGTTTCCTCTTTCTGGCGCAAAGTGGGCGATAAACAAACAAGAGAGAAAAGCTGATCAGCTGATCATTGATCAGTTTCATGATTGAAGTAGAAACAGGAGAGAGAGGGGAGAGAATGAGAGAAGAAGAGGCAGCTGTGCAGCACAGACAAAGAATAACTCCACCTTTGTGTCTTTTTCATTCTAGCTGAAATCCGGGACAAACTGCGTCCCCTCTCAGCTCAACACGAAATAATTAATATTATTTATTAATAATTTCTCTGAATGCATGACAATTCTGTCTTTTTACGGGAGGGTTGGCAACTCTACAAACTAACCTTATGAATTAAATAAAGTTCAACATCAGTAACATCAAAGCACCCACCCAGCTGTATAGAAACTCCATCATGCTAGCTAGCACGCAGTACGAGTTAGTGGTGTGCGATACTGCATATTTTGGTATCGATCTGATACCAAGTAAATTCGGGCTAGTATCGCCGATACCAATACTGATACGATACTTTTCAATAAATAAGGTGGATGGCTCATTGAATTGCTAAAGCGCAATTAATTTTCACCACCTTAAGTGTTTTTTGTGATGTTTCCTTTGGTATTATTAATTAGTTAAAACCCAGGACATAATTAGGAGAAATAATTTATTTATAATTAAATAAAAAAATGTTTTATTTTTGTGGTGGGCCGTGGTCTGCAATGCTGCTGCAGGTGAGATGGACTCACCTTCACTGCATCTACAATGATGCCTCACCGGCTTAAAACCTGTGCGCTGCTTGTGCTGTTGTTGTTTTTGGTGTTGATGTGTACAGCTGGCAGCAGGAGGGCTGCAGCCATTGAATGTAGGCTACTGTTACAGCAACCGGGTGATCACTGTAAGAGTGGACAGCGCGCAGCTCGGGGTGAGCTGGAGGCTGGCGCGCCAGCGAGACCTGTCAAGCTGGAGATGGAGGTCGAGGTGCGCGGGGGTACTGCCTGAGGGCGGCGTGCTGTCCACTTCGGCACGCAGGACCATGCAGCCTGCGTGCCGGCCGTCTGCCCAGCTGCCTCTGAGCCCCGGCTCACTTCCACTCTGCATGCCATACGGGTGGCCATCAGGCCAGCTCCTGGGCTTCCGCTGGAGGCGCGGGCAACCGCCAGAGTGGACACTTCCCCGTCGCTGGGCTGGGCCATGGGGTGGCGATGGTCCAGGCCGATTCCCTCGCCTGCTCGCGGGGTGAGGTGAAGCGAGCGATGGGTGTATGTGGTAGGGCGTGTTCTGCGATGCCGCTGCAGGTTTGGTGGTGGTGATGTGCACGGCTGCCAGCGGGAGAGCTGAAGCCGTTGAATGTACTGTTACAGCAACCGTGTGATTATTGTAAGAATAAATCATGCTGCGAAGCATGAAAATGCCATCGGGTCTGCCGTGGTGGCGATCTTTTTTTTTTTTTTTTTAAATCTTAAGTGCACGCAAACCAGTAAACAAATTAAAACAAATACTGGTGATAAACTGTAATACAAAAATTACAATTAAAATTCTCAACAACGGGGCTTCCGCTTCCGGCCGATGGAGTAAGTAGCAGCAAAAGGCAGCTCCGCTAAGATTTTTGATTATCCAAACCTCCTGGGACACATATTGACTTTGATTTGGACCAAGATTCAACTGTACAAACTCCTCCTGACCAAAGCGAGTCATGAAGAGTAGTCGGAAATACACGCAAAAAACTTTGTCGTCAGCTTCTGCTACATCTGGCGGCGAACAGCCAGAACTCGCCAATCTCCGTGAGGATCCTTCGGAGCGAATTGCAAGCCTACCGAGACGGTATGATGAACGATATTAAGACGCAGATAGATAATATGCATGAAAACTTACGTGAGGATATTTCCTCGCTAAGAGAAGAAGCTAAAGCAGACACCAATAAGCTTCGACATGAGCTATCACAGAAAATAGAGGCACTGCACGAAACTCATGCAGAAACAACAAGTATACAGAAGGACATGGAGCGGGCCCTCTGCGACACTACAGACAGGTTAACAGCGTTGGAGAAAGATCACGAAACCCTAAAGAAAGATTACAACAAGCTACACGACAAATGCCTGGATTTAGAAAATAGAAGCCGCAGAAACAATCTG
>NW_005187836.1:16307-18031 GCF_000239375.1 Pundamilia nyererei | reverse complement strand
CCCAGCCACATCTACCGCTTAGCCACATCTTTACAAACATGACCCAGGAGGGAATAGCATATAATAATAGACAATCTTAAGGAGTTTAGTGGTGAGTCTGATGTCTACAGCCTGTAAAAAGCTGGACAAAAATTGTTTTTCTTTTCTTTTCTTTTCTTTGCAAATGAAGAAAGGGTTCTGGTTTGAGTTCATGAGGTTGTTCTTTAGTTTGGTTCAAGAAAGTTGTGAATTTCAGAGGATCACTTTTAGAAAGCTCAGAGTAAGATCCATCAACCACTCAGTAACAGTTAATAACTATTGGTACCTCTACTGAGAGAGCACCACAAAATCTTGTCAACTTTGTAACATGGAACTGTAGGGGACTCAGGGGACCAGTGAAACGAGGAAACATTTTAGCTCACTTAAAAAAAGTAAACGCGGATATAATCTTTTTGCAAGAAACACATCTAAAAGTACAAGATCACAACAGATTACGATGCAAATGGATAGAACAAATATTTCACTCTACATTTAATGCTGGAAGCAGAGGCACAGCCATACTGATCAAAAAATCAGTACCATTTACAGCAGCAAAAATACTACCAGACACTCACGGTAGGTATGTTATTGTAACTGGCAAACTTTATGGTCATTTAGTTATGTTAGTAAATATTTACGCTCCGAATGTGGATGATGAGCAATTTATACGGTCGATAATATCAAAGCTTCTGGATATCGATACTCATCAATTAATCATAGGAGGTGATTTTAACTTTGTGTTAAATACTAACCTTGATAGATCATCGAGTAAACCTGCCAAAATATCTAAATCGGCAAAGGCCATCCAGGAATTTATGGGAAACTATGGAATAATTGATCCGTGGAGAGTTCAGAATCCTAATGTGCGACAATATTCATTCTATTCTCCAGTCCACCAGACATATACCAGGATAGACTTTTTTTTAATCGATTCTAAATTTCTACCATCAGTAAAGCACTGTGAATATGGCACAATAATGTTGTCGGATCACAGCCCCCTCCTTTTGCAACTAGCCCTCGGGTTCAATCACACAACAAAGATATGGAGATTTGATAATAGTTTATTATCAAATAAACAGGGGATAGAAGACATTAAGAACCAAATTGATTTCTACCTGTCAATTAACAACACTCCAGATATTACCAAGTCTACCTTGTGGGAAGCACTAAAAGCGTACATTCGGGGGCAGTTAATTTCGCGGAAGAGTCTAATGAATAAACAACGAAGAGAAGAAGAGAGACGTATAAAAGGCAAGATACAGGAAGTAGATAGACAACACACAGCGCGGCCCTCAACAGTCTTGCACAAGAAGAAACTGTCCCTGCAAGCTGATTTACAATTGATGTATACCACAAGAACAGTCAAGCTTCTAACCAGGGCAAAATATAAATATTATGAACAGGGGGAAAGGATGGGTAAAGTTCTAGCACAACAAATCAAGAGACAAGCAGCAACAAGGTTGATCACAGAAATTCGCACCATTACGGGACAAATAACGAGGGACCCAAAGGAGATAAATAGTATATTCAGAAGTTTCTATGTAGACTTATACGCCTCAGAATCAAAAAAGAACCCCGCACTATTTGAGATGTTCTTTAACAAGTTTAGTGTACCTGTGATCAACCCAGACAAAGTAGAACAACTCGAAAAATCCATAACTATACAAGAGATACAGCAAGTAATAGATAATTTACAGAACTCCAAA
>NW_005187836.1:6373-7855 GCF_000239375.1 Pundamilia nyererei | reverse complement strand
TTACGCTTCTTTGGTCTCGTCAGTTCTGATTTGTCCCAGCTGTGTTTTCCTCCTGTTACTCATTCCCTGATTGCTCCTTCTGTGTATTTAAGCCCTGTGTTTCTCTGTGTCCGTGTTGCGATCTACCGTTTACCTTGCTGTGTGTTCTGTCATTCCTCCAGTTTAAGTTTAATTTGAGTTTTTCCAGTTATGTTATATTTTGAGTATCACATTAAAGCCATTTAGGGTTCACGACTGTCTCCGGAGTCTGCACCTTGGGTCCTATTCCTGTCTGCACACAGCCACACCCATCAAAACTCCTACTAAAGGGGAGGTTGGAGGAATTCCATTCAACCTGGCAACCTTTTATAAATTTCTTCAGTACTGTACAGATATAAATGGTCACTGAGCCTCATTGTTAGTTCGATAAATAGCATCCTCTGTCCAACGTTGTTTGTTGTTGCCTTTTTTTTCTTTTTTTTTTCTTTTTACTTTGTTTAATTTCTGTTGTATATATGTAATCATTTATATTTGAATCTTAGTTGCCTTTATGATAAAGAACACTGGAAATCCAAATAAAGAGATTTGAGAAAAAAAAATTCTCAACAACAAAAACAATTGGTAAGAATATAATTAATGTGTAAACAACTTAATAACCCCAAAAGTGTCTAAGTCACGTGATGTGTCAGCGCAACACCGAAACATAAGAGAGAGGGGGGGGAGCAAAGTGTGCCTGCTCTCCGCTGACAAAGGAGCAGCGAGTCCAGCGACCTGGCTGTTTCGTTTTTGCCGAAAGCACAGCATAGCAAACAAGCAGAACTCAAAGTAAAGAATCGATCTAGCCAGGCTAGTATCAATCCGATATCGATTCCGACTTGGGATCGATACTATCGATATTTGGATCGATCCGCCCACCACTAGTACGAGTTTTTGTAACTGACTGTAAAAAGTCAGCACAACGAGCAAATGCCCGGTATGCCCGATGGCCAGTCCAGCTATGGCCGTGGCATCAGTTAACCCTTTGCATGCCAACTGTGACACGCGTGCCTAGGGTTGCCAACCCCTGGGATACGCCCTCCCTGCCCAGTGCACGCTCCCGACGCAGGGGGAACAATTCTGTTGGGGATACCTATCTTGGCACAGCACCAGTAACGAGGGAGAAGGAAACTGGTGGGAGCACAGCTGACACTAATCACAGGAAGGAGACAAGGAACATGCACAGGAAAAGGGACTGTCAAAATGACACAGGAAACTAACACTGAGACAAGCAAGAACAGAAACATAAACAAGCACAGAGATAAGACTGAAAGGGGAACAAAACATCGGGAAGAGACGTGATGTAGTTTCCAGCCAAAGAAAACTTCAGCCTGAACCAGGCACATGCAGAGGATGGCAGGGGGCAGAAGGGGCTTGGGCACCTTCCCCTTTCCTGATGGGCGCTCCAAGTGCCCTTTTCTTGAGCCTTTTTTTTTTATTCTATTAAAATGTTTTTCGTGTGTGTGT